>NW_008824358.1:1915792-1923602 GCF_000699105.1 Pygoscelis adeliae | reverse complement strand
CAGCAGCATGATCTCAACCACATTATCGCTCATAGGGGAATTCAGGACCACAGGGTCATAGGAAATCAGGCCTCATAAGTTGTTTTTCTGTGTCTGCAATACTAAACAGTGGGGTTTTTTGTTTATTGTGGTTTTGGTTTTGTTTTGTTTTTCTTTTAAATGCCTGCTATCTGATCATTAACGAGAATTAGCGATCTGCATTTCAGCCACTCATTTCCTAATCCACCAAAGCGGTCTCTAGTGATCCTCCTTTGTTTTGGTTTTAGATAATTTCAGGTCAGTTTCTTTCTGATAAAAAAGTCGGTACCTATGTAGAAGTTGACATGTTTGGCCTGCCTGTGGATACAAGAAGAAAAGCTTTGAAGACCAAGACCTCTCAAGGCAATGCAGTTAATCCCGTCTGGGAAGAGGAAACCATAGTGTTTAAGAAGGTCGGTGTAACACTTGCTTCTCAAACGTGCATTGTGCTTGTTTTATCACTGTCCAGTAGAGGAATTCTGTGGATTAGTGAAACTTTGCATTTGTTAGAAGGAAGATAAAGAGATTCCAAATAGTTGTTTCTTGAACTGTTTATTGTTAACCACTTTTGGTGTAATTTTGCTACTCTAGTCAGGCCAGCTCCTGCTAAAATAAATGAGTGTAAAGTCACCTTGATTCTTTCACTGACACAGCTGGAAACAGCAGACGTGTCGGTGCAGGGCCATGCCATGAACGAGCAAGCACAGATCCCAGAAGCAGTTTAGCTGAATTGCCATTTTGCCTTGGCTGAACAGCCCTGCTGGAAAGCAGGTCCTGTTAACCTGCGAGCAAGACGATGTGAATACAGCTATAACAATCTGGCTGTCCAAGCTAACACATTCAAAGCAATCTGTTACCTCTGCTTAGCGCTAGACTGTGCTGTATAAATACAACCTAGGTGATGAAACCACATAAATCTCATCCACTTGAAATGAGATGTAGGCTCCTGAGTTACTCGTGCAAGTTGAACGATACTACTCAGACTCAATTCTCTAAACTGTGAGGGAGCAGAAAATACTGAGCATGTTTTAGGATTGTGCAAGTCTTACTGTGCTTCACAATATACGTGGCAGCCAGGTTTCTAACAGGATTTCTGGGGTTTGCTTATTGGGCACCGTGGTTAAGTGGATCCTGAGTCCAGGTGTTCGTAAAGCAGTTTCTTGCGCATTTCTCTAGGCAAATGTAGTTCACAGAGATGTTTATACAATTGGTACTTGCAGCCCGGCTTTCTAGGGAGTACAGCCCTTTTCCCTGAATATTTGGCCTTCTGAATGACTTTCCTTTGGCAGCCTGCCAGCGCTTAAGTTTGGAAACATCACTAGCATTTTTCCTCTGTAATGAGCTTCTAATTAGTGTACTTCATTTCTCTATTTAGTTAACGATCGTGCCTGACTGCCTCTGTGCTCAGGGAAGCGTAGATTACTATTTTTAGTAATATTGATAATAAATTAGAGAAACTCTTCGTTTTGGGTTGTCGCTTTGTTTTTTTCTATCATTGTCTAGATAAATTTTAGCATATGTTCTGAAAAAATGCGTATCCGTGCCCACGTTAAAAAGATGTGTATTTGTATGTATATTTGCATTAAGTAAGAAAATTAGATGAATTATGCTACACATTTTTTTGAAGTAATATTGAAGATTCCTATCTTAGTAGGGTAGTTTAAGTAACCTTTTTTGATTTCTTGTTTTCTTTTTTCACTGTTTGGCCTTCTTTCTTATGTAGTGCTAAGAAAGCGTCCAATGCTAGTAAATGTCCTGCCTGATTAAAGCTCTTTAGCCCAGCCAGTGAGTGTGCTGCAGCACTGGAAAATTCTACTGGGGTTGACATGGTTCACGTAATTCATACATTCACACTCTGCAAAACAGGTTGAGCTGCTTGTTGAGTTTTCAACACTAATATGCCTATCGGTGACTCTTCTCAGAAGTAAGTAATCCCATTGGCACAAACACAAAGGAAAAAAAACCACGTAGGGCTGTGAGTAATGAGCAGAGAACAGAGTGGCATTCAAGTGCGATAGGAGTTGAGCGGCCCAAGTCCCTTGTATCGTATTGAAAATGAAGGGCCAAGTTGCTGGGTTCGACATACTACGCACACGTCCCACGTCAAGTTTCTTGATTGAAAAATGTTTCTATGAGTTATTTTGACACACAGGTGCATACACCCTGACCTCTTACCTGGTAAGACCTTCCTATGCCTGGGTAGATGTTACTATCTGCTAGACCGAACTTTCTCTTTCTGTCTGCTCTATAGCCTGTCTGGAAGGAGCTGTTCCATTCAGAGCAGAAAATTAATAATGCAACAATATTGCCTTCTAGGTCGTTTTGCCTTCCCTGGCATGTTTGAGGCTAGCAGTGTATGAAGAAGGAGGGAAATTTATTGGTCATCGGATATTACCGGTCTCAGCAATTCGACCAGGTAAACCTTTTTTCTCCATTGAGACTGACAATATGTAGTGAAAAGAAGCAGCAAGACAGAATCCCAATGCTGTAAATCATCGGCCACTCTGCAGATTTATAGCAACTGGGGATTTGAATAATCTATCTCAACTTTGAAAAGGAAAATACCATACCAATTTCAGCAGAAATTTAAATTTGTAATGAACCAGGAAAACCAACAGAATTAAGCATCAGAGGCATGGTTGGCGCTCACTGGTCTCCAGTAGATCAACTGCATGTTCACAGTTTTACGTTAAAAAGTGCAATTGTACACTTTTAAGAGGAAAGAGGGCAGCAACAGCCAATTTTGATGTCATCTTTGCGAGAATGGGAGATCGCTGGGAATGAAAGCAAAATACGCTCCTCTAATGTAATTTTTACATGCATGCAAGGACTGACCTATATGCAAGCTGTTGTATCTCTGCAAAACCTTTAAATCAACCCAAAATTACTCTCACCTTTGTGGCTGAAAATTTAAAAAAAAAAAAAAAATCATTACTGGTCTCTTCCAAATCATATGATTATTTCTATTGTAATTAGTGTAGACTTAACTGAAAATTGTCTTTGCAACAGCTCAGCCCTTGTTTTCCAGGCCAGAGATTTGTTAGAGATCATGTTTCAGAAAGATGCAGTGACATTGGCGTTTTGAGCAAGAGAAGCGTCCGACTTCAGCGCCAGCTTTTCCAGCGAGGGGAGGGGAGGAAACTAAATTAGGGCAAGCATATGGGCCATAAACATGCTCCCAGCTTCACTCACACTGGAAAAGGAAGAATATCTGTATCTACCCTGTACCTTACCTAGCCAGTCCCAGCGGTAGCACAAAACTCGTATATTCCTTTATCTAACGGTTGTCCATATTGTTCCTGGAGACCTGATCTCGGGTAATGCATAAATCGGTCCCTTCTCTTGTGGCAGGTGATGTCAGGGCTCTTCTAAGAAGAGTTCCAAGCGGTTTTGTTTTAGCTGGTGTGGATCGCATGGGCTCACTGCAAGCGCAAACAGGCTAGCCAAGGGAGGTAGCTGCTGGGCATGTCACTGCTCCAGGAGTTCCTCACCAGTTGTTACTTCTCTGTCCCTTCTCCTTCCCTTCTCTCTGCCCTGCTCTTGGCCATGCATCCCTGGCCATTCTGTTGTGCCATCTCTGCCAATCTCCACATCTTTTTTGTGAGCCAACTCCGCTTATTAATCCAGCATAAAACTCTCCACTGCTTTCTCCTGGCTTACTGGATATAATTGCCTCATGGAGGATCTGCTGAGCTCCAGAGGAAGATAGGTGATTGGAGAGGAGAAAGGGGGATGTGAAGGCTTTCCTTCTTCTGGTGGAAGTGAACTCTTACCACAGCTGATCCCCTTTCATGGCACTTGCCCTTCATGCAGCACAGAGTCCATTCAGCAGAGCACCGAATCGTGTACCTGCTTTTAAGCTTGTGCTTTTTAGAACAAAGGCCACTGTGTTAAATCATACAAGGACTTTTGAAAGCTTTTACCCGCAGGCCTATCTTCTGTCCTTTTCACTCCAGTAATCATTACTTTACAGCATGCAATGGAGAACAACATGTTGATTTTAGTTTGTGTACATGCTGAACATTTGCTGGAGGAGCTTGAGGGAACTGAGAAACCTTTGTAATATGTAATTTCTCTCTTCTGAGACATTATTGAAAACTATATCATACTGTCACACAAATCCACAGAATTACTATTGTTCCCAAAGCAAGGATTTAACCATTACTTGGAGAGGAAGTTGTTCACATCAGCCAAGTGAGGGTCCCCCCAGATAAGTGCATCCTGCTCGTGACGTATCTTGACACTACCCGTACGTGCGGCTCTGTTATCATGCCTTAGAAGAACAGCTTCAGCCATGGCGTGGGAGGCACCAACTTGTGAGGCGGAGGATGCAGCTTTGCAGCACTGTGATGCTGTAACAGGTTGCTGGGACTGAGTCCCTTTCTCCCACCCCTACCTGTGCACTTCCATCACTGTCTTTAAACGGGCATCAATACATCTGACCTTATGGTGAGGCATTTTGGGGAGCTAAATTGATGGAAGACTCTTCACAGTTTCTGAGGGTTGCTTTTTCCAGAGTTTAGCTTGCTGAGCTGCCTATCTCCAAAGTCAGAAAAGTGTCAGTGCACAAGAGAGGTGATGGTGGTAGGTGGCTGGGAGAAAGGGTTTGGGGCTGCCCCATCTGTGGTGCCTCGCCGTTAGCTTGGCTAAGCTGCGCTGTAATGTGCGCCCTTACTCTTACAAGACAGCCAGCGTTCAAAACAGTCTGAAAATACTCTTTTTTCAGATGTATTTCTAAGGTTGGTCACATGATAGGATTCATACACACACACTTTGTAGATATAGTACCACATTTTCTGTTTTTTAAATTAGATACTGTGTTGTGGATGGACTGTTACATCTCAGTTTTACTTGGCTGTTCAGATTCCTGACTATTACAAGGGTCGCTTTTGAAAATTAAATAAGAGCTCTGAAACTAAAAAAAAAAAATCCAACCAAAGGTAATAAAATAGAATGCCTAAAAAATTATATAAATGACACTTTTTAGCATTATTCACAGATGTAAAAACAAAGGGAAATTACTATTTTAAACTGCAGTGTCATGTGCCTTACTAACAGTCCCCTGGCTGTATACGTAGCACTGAAACCCTTCAGGTAAATCTTTCGCTACCAGAAGTCCCTGGGGTTGCTTGCTCAGTTGGAACCACACTATAAATAACAAATGCTAACACAGTTACATTGGAAACGCCTGTGGAAGAGTTCATGCTCTGAACTGGTCGTTTCTTATTTTGCAGGTTATCACTACATCTGTTTGAGGAACGAGAGGAACCAACCTTTGACACTGCCAGCTCTCTTTGTGTACATAGAGGTCAAAGACTATGTACCTGATACGTACGCAGGTAATTCTGTGACATTTTCCTACTGGGAAATATAAAGGTTAATTGAAACGCAAAATGAATGTGGTGTAGATGACTTGCCATATTGGGATAACAGTCCTGTGAACAAACCTCTGCACCTGCTGGATCATTATGTCTCATCACTCATACAAGATGGCCTGATTTACAGCGGCCTACCTGAGGTTTAGGATTAGGGGCAATTTATTTTCAGCAGACCTCGTATGACTCTAAAGGAGGAAATACCCCAGGCATTTGCCATTGATGAAACACAAATGAAACTGCTTATGCGACACGGTAGTATGTAACTGTTTCCTAAGCAAAGTGCCATGCTTAATGCAGAGCACTGTATTTTGGAATCAGCTCTAAACAAGGATAGGTTTAAAGACCGTACTGTGCATCTTCAGTGAAAAACAGTATTCTGTATAGCTGTTTTGGTTTTTTTTGAAAACAGGTTTTTCACTAATGCTCCTCTGTGCCTCATGTGAAGCAGGATCCTAGTTGGCTGATGCTGTAAGCTTTGAAAATCCATCATAAAACACTGTGCAGAAAATGCACATCCATGAGACCCAAGCACAAACTCAAAGAGGGTTCATGTTAAGAGTGTTTGTGCATGATGGTGTACTCCCCTCCACTGTTGTTTCTAGGACCTTGGAGTACCTATCAGCAGCAGATCTATATGAAAAATACAGTCTCCTTCTTAAAAGCTGAGGAGCACTGGAACCATAACGTAAGGGGTTTGAAACTGAAGTATTTGCATTATTTCTAGACGTGATCGAGGCCTTATCCAATCCAATCAGATATGTAAACTTGATGGAGCAGAGAGCTAAGCAACTGGCCGCACTGACTCTGGAAGATGAAGAAGAGGTAAAGAAAGAGGTAAGGGAGGTTTCAAAGTCTCTGCAAATTATGTTATAGTATTTAAAAGCACCTACTTTGCTTAGAAAGACAAATATTGAAAGTCCCTGGGAATTGTATGTGTTGATTACTTGTAAACATCTCACCTAGAATGAGACTAGGGTACATGATAGCCGAGAAGCATTGCACTGTGTGTGTGGTTTCACTGAAGGCAGCATGTTGTGCATGCAGCAAGTTACTGTTCAGAGGTAAAAAGACACCGAAAGCTGAATGAAAAACCACGTTGTGTGTATGCTGATTTGCAACTTCGTTATGTAGTAAATGAAATCTTCGTAAGCCATTGCCTGTTGTTTTCCAGTGTGATGCTGAAGTTCCCCTTACAAAACAGACAACTCCGTGTCAGTAGCTTTTCCTGAAAATGTCACAAATTTTCCCCGAATTTCAGGCTCTGTTTCTGGAGAGGTTATTCTGTTCAGATGTTCAAACATTCAGTCTCTCTGTTCCAGACATTGTCATTGGGACGTCTTCTAGCAGTGTTTGAAAATATCAACCTTGTCTTTTAAAGATCGCTTGTGTCAGGTGTTAGGCACATCATGCGAATCAAAAGGCACTCGGTACAGGTCTCTAGTGAAGGTGGAGAAATGCTTTATAATCCTAAACTGCCCTCAGCTCTGGTGCCTCTCTTCTTCAATTCTCAGATGTGCAAAGCCTCATTGAACTAGATTTTGTAACCAAGAATACACTCCCAAAGCAGACCAGATGAGTGAAAGTCATTACAATTCAGTGGCCAACAATTTACTCTTTGTGCAGTGTCACAAGTTCGGCTGAATGAGGACACTGTGAAATGCTCAATAGCATCTTAGACATTTATCTGGGACGCTCTGCACATGAGATTCTATTTTAATAGCAAAGTCTTTTTTTAACATAATGCTTTAAATACCTTAGAGGTCATTTTTACTTTTGAAAAAGTACAGATTTTCCTGGTCTGTACAGGCTTATTTGATAGTTAGAAAAATTCTGCCACAGAGTATCTTCTAAAGCAAATGGGAAGAAGGGAAGCTGAATTGTAGTGCTCAGGTGGCGCTACCGTATGTCAAGGAGCTTGAAAGCTCATAGGATAAAGGAGCTTATTTCAGAGTGGCAGAGAAATTTTTTAAAAGAAAACTGTAATGATTGTAGTGGTGCATTTGGTAAAAATGTATAACCATTCAGTTAGGTGCAGTAGCAAGGGACAGGTACAAAATTGCCGCTTTAAGTGGCAATCTAAATACAGCATTGTTACCTTCTATTTATAAACACCCATTCTGGGTAAGGTATTTGGCAGCTGGGCTGTACTTGGAAATCTTGAATTGCCTGATCGTGTTACGTGATGATAACATTTTCATCATCCGTGAGCCAGGCTGGCTGTTTTGTTCACTTACATTGGCCCACGAGAATCACATCGGTTAACAATTGCAAGTACGTTCACTGGCAGCATAGCTAAATAAACCCAAGCATGTTTGCCAGAAATGCACATAAGTGCACCTGGATTCAATTTTCCTATGTCCAGTTTCAAATTTACACCCTATAAATGTTTGTGTGCAAAGCTGTGCTGTCTCCTA
>NW_008824358.1:1913914-1915767 GCF_000699105.1 Pygoscelis adeliae | reverse complement strand
CCTCCCCTCACACACATTTATTTATCTGAGCTGGGTTCTTGCAGCTGTCACAGGAAAACTGAGGGTTTTTCTTTGCTACCTAGAAGTTTAAACTGTATCTCTGTAAGAAGTTCCCCAGGCTTCTTGCAAAACAGTAGTCAAACAAGCTACCTAATAGTGAATTGTTTTGAACAAATAAATTAGCCTTTCTTTAGGCTTCAAATTACACTGCCTGTTAATTATCAGCGTAACAACATAACTGAAGAACTGACAAAATTTACAGCATCTTTTCTGTATTTATGTGCAATGTTCCCATCACGAGCGTAACATGAATTCCTACCTTTAGCTTTCTGGTCAGTTCTTGCTTTCCAGCCTGGGCTTAGAACAGCTATTTTTGCAAAATGGAAGCATTGTAATACCTGCAGTGTGGGTTTTGCACCTTTAACTGTACTTATCTGAATACACTGTAAATTTTTATGAGCATGCAGGTAGTGAGGGTTGCCTTCTCTTCCCCTGCCTGGTGTCCTTTACAGGAGGAATAAGCCATAGAAATTTGCAGAGAGTTCCTTGGGATGAATTAATCCCAGCCTAAAATAGATTGATGCAACTAGTTTGTACGTTTTCATCCCCACAGTCACGGGAGCAGAAGTGTGTAGGGGTCTAGGAAAAGCTAGCCAGAGTAAAATGCATTTTGGCTGTGCCTGCTGGTGTAATGTCCCTGGGCCTGCATGTTAATTCCCACTGCAGAATCAGGGAGTGAGGAGGCCTTGCTGGCTCGTTAATGTGTCTGACATGGAAGCAGCAGAGCATCTGACCTGTTGTTTCTACCCATAAAACAGTGTTGAAATGGAAACTATTGTTTTGCACGCCTGGATAATAAATCAAATGAAGCCAGTTGGCTTCTTTAGTTAAATAAAGTGATTTTGATAGGGAAAGTAAACAAAAACATCTCTAGGAGAGCAGCTGCACTTAGCATGTCTGATACCACTATTCAAAATGAAAATTCAGGCATAGTTTTGCAAATCATAATGATCACACCAAGTTACAGTAACGGAAATTAAGTTGATCTGACACTTCTTATAGGGAGACCTTGCTTACACTCGCTTATACTTTGCCAAGGAGGACAGAAGCAGCCTAAGAGTGCAGCAACAGAGGAGATCTCCCAACCCCAACACATTGCAGCTCCTTTTCTCTGTAGAAGTAAAAATAGACCATATAGATATGTACCTGTATGGTACGTATCTTTCTACTTAGCAAATATACTGTCTTGCAAAAGACATGGCAACATGTGGAATATAAACCATTTTCAGTGAATATTAAAACTATAAATTATAAGGCTGGATTACATCATGTTTTAAAAAGAGCCCGAAATATTCTCCACTAAGGAAAAATCATGTTTACTTTCACATTGTGTGATGAATTATGAGAAGAAAAAGTACTTTTTAATGAGATTAGCTTGCTTGATGTAGTGAAAATTACTCTTTATTCACTTCCTGATCCTGTCTCACATTTCTGCTTTAGTTTCTGAAAACAGATGTTCTACGTCCAAAACCGACAGGCTGTATTAACAGTTTCCCAACAAGCTGTGATGCAGCATTTCGCATCACATACAAACCTAGTCCCCAAAAAAGAAGGTAATACCCACTTTCCCATGCAGTGACTTTTGGGGCACAAACTTACCAGAAGTTAAGAATTCTAGCTTTATTTGTATTAAATGTTGATGATCTGTATAGCAAACATTGTTTGTATTAAACTAATGAATGGCATCCTGTGAGGAGTCTATTTTAAGGAGAATTGAGGGGATAACCATGTCTGTGTGTTTGTCACAGCTTCAGCTTTCGCCAGTCATGTTGTCCTACTGTCATAAATATTGG
>NW_008824358.1:1910151-1913856 GCF_000699105.1 Pygoscelis adeliae | reverse complement strand
TCCTGCTTGATAAAAATGAAGTTGTTGGCATTGGTTTTCGATTGCATCATGTTTCTGACTACGGTATCTCTGTCTTATAATTTTGGTAGAAATAGGCTGCTGAGACAGAAATCCTTTTGCAATATACAGTATGTTGTCAGGGCCAAGATGAAGGAAATCAGCAGCAGGAGCAGCACAAAACGGTTAGATCAAAATGTATTTTGCCTCTATTGATGCTGTGCAGGCTGATATTTTGGAAGTGTGGAGTAATCAAGGGGAAAAAAACAACTGTGGTATGCTGCCTCTGCATGTAATGTGATTACAATCAAAGAGTGAAATGGAAGCAGCTGAAGGAACAAATCCAAAACTACCCTGGGACACCATGGCAACTGGCCCCTCGCAGGGACAGCAGGAAGGGGGGCTTGGCCGTTTCAAAATAAAACTTGCTGTGAACGACCTTCTGTTTGCTGAGTTGCCGGGTGCTTGCTTAAAACCTCACGGTCACAAGGAAAATTAGAAGATGTTCAATGCATAGTACAACGTACGCTGTAAGCCTGAGCCTTTAGGAAACTGGAGAGAAAGAAAAGATTGTGGAAAATGCTTAAACATTTGGATACCACAGATGTATTTATGCAGCAGGATGGAGATACTGTTTATATATTATCCTTGGAGTGTAATTACAAGAATGTAAGGTCTTGGGAATCAGAAGTATGTCTCTGTTCTGTAAGAATGGTGAATAATGATAGCGCTGTGTGTATCTATGAAATTTAAAAGTAATTTTGTGTACACGTTTTTTCACAGCAGGGATTTGAGCAGCATTTTTATGCCAGCTTCTACATTATTTCTAGAAAGGTTTTATGGCAGAGAACAATGCTTTTCAATAAAAAACAGATTTCACATCTGGTGCAGCTAATATATACTGTAATGAAAAACGTCCCTGATGAGATATATCCACTTAAAATAAAAATCTTTTTCAGAATAATACATGCTCTATTTCTTCTTGAAATTTACCCTGCAAAAATTAACCACCTGGATTACCATGGCTCTTAAGGATAGCTTTGTTTTGTTTTCTTTTAGAGTGATTTCTATATAACACTTACAGAATTTTACATTTAAAAAAAGAGGCTAAACTAGACCTGCAAATAAATAGTTTTAAGTCTGTTAGCTGGGAAGAGTGATGTAAATCATTATGTATTTTCAGATTGACCATGGAGATGCACCATCCGAAGCTAACAATGAACCTAGGCCAACACCAGCAGAAAATGGAGTAAATTACACTGCCTCGCTTACACCGAAACCAGCAACTCATGTTGTCCATAGCCAACCAGCACCAGGTGAAAAAAAAAAAAAAAGAAGGAAAACAAAAAAAGTCACATCTTTTCAAAATAAATGTGGATAATAATTTTTCATGTGCTTTGCGTTTAAAGAACAAAGGGGGGGGTGTTTGGTTGGTTGGTTTGGTTTGGTTTTATAAAATAGGTAGAAATTTTCCCACTACTTTACTATGCTGTTAGGGCCAGTCTTCTTCAAATATACAAATATCTTCTATTCAAGAGTTGCTTTTGTGGTGGAACTGAAGTAGATACAAGCAAGAAAATTTGCTGGGTGGTTTTTTTTGTTGTTGTTGTTGCAAGTGCAGGAATCTCTTTAAATTGTTTTTATAAATATGCCTAATTTATGCATGTAGTTACATCTTATTCCACACACGGAATACAGTCTTAGCTACTTCTATATTTTGTATTGACATATTTCCTATAACAAATGCTTGTTAAACCACAGTGTTTATAATTTTATGACTGCAGTCTTCATAGGCTTGATCTAACTGACTTCCAAGGAGCTGGATTCATCTTGTGTACAGAAATTTTGCACTGACATCGTAATATAGGGCAGTTGTACTAACTGTCAGCCTCATACCACTTAAATGACTCATATGAGTGGTATCGGTGAGTTCAATAACATCCTCGTAAGTAAAACCACAAAGCTCAGGTGGGTTTTCGGAAGGTTACCTTTTCGTGTTGGTTCACAGGATCGGTGTTGTTTTCCACGTTACTACTCTTCTGCTCAAGAGGAGTTTGTTCTCAAATGATTAATAAATGCCCATGTGAGCGTACGTCTGGTGTCACCTGCCATGTTTTAATATGCAACCCAGCAGCACAATAATGGCTGTTGCTTTAAAAGAATTAGAATCAGTCATCTCTTTTACCTCTAGGTTCGGTGAAAGCACCTGCAAAGACAGAAGATCTTATTCAGAGCGTCCTCACAGGTAATAAATACACCGTTTACACTGCATGAATGATACACTTTTTTGTCAAGAGAAACATATTTTTTTAATGAAATAGGCCATCTGGCTTAGACATTACTTTGAGTGATTAGGACTGCAGTAACTCATAGAAAATGTACATACCATGTTTTCTTCCTCAGCTTTGAAGTTATTAAATGTTTGAGCACATGTTTCATGAGATCGGTAATGGGTGCCAACAGGGAATTTTTTTAAAATATCCCATTTTTATAGTTTCCCAAGCACAATGTTACCATCTAATGCAGACAAAAGGCCAGCATTATGAGAACAGAAGCCAAATTTTCTCTGAATATTGTGAATAGTAGTGAAACCATTTTATCTCCATTAGCCTTGCAGTGCTCCCATTGCTCCTACAAAATTGAAATTACCATTACATCAAGCAAACTGGTCTGTCAGTTAGATAGTGCCTACTGTTGGGAGTCATGTCCTCTAGCTTGGAGTTTAGATTGAGAATCTCATAGCTCAGTTTATTTTATAGTCATTCTCCTACATTAGAACACACTCCATGTCCAAATCTTGTGTAAGCCTACATTTAGGTGTGGAAAACGGATAAGACACATGAAATTCTGCATGTTGATTGCCTCTTATTCAGTCTCCCTCACGTGCAGTAGAAAGAGGCGGCCTAGATTGTGGAAGTACCTGCTGGCCTCATGCAATCAGTCTGTTGTCTGGGAAGGGGTCTTCAGTCTGGCTTTCCCAGAGCTGTGACCCCAGATCATGCAAAGTCATCATTCCCTCCAGCACTTTTGTTTTTTTGTTTGTGGGTTTTTTTTAATTGCTGATTTAGTGTGAGGTTGTGGAGGTCAGGCTAGCAGACCCTGAGCTTGAGCTGTGATCTGGGTTCACAGAGCAGGACATCCTTCAGAGCTGCTGTTGGAGTGACAGCACTGGAGGGCAGTTCTCAGCATTTAGCTACCGATCCTTTGCTGGACTGGCAGCCAGCTGGCCATGACTCCTCTGATGCAAGGCCTCCATCAAGAGAGAAGTGAAATCTCTCCCGAGATGCCATGATGATACGGGGACAGATGCCTCCAGCCAGTGCCCGGGTCAAGGCAGGAGAGCAGGCAGCTGAAGCGCTGTTTGTGAAGGGGGTTTAGGCATCAGCATGTCATGTAGCCCATCCAGAGGGAAGGGAGACTTGAAGTGTTAGTACAGTGGATACAATAAAGATCTGTGGTCATATCTATGTAAGATCATGTTTTTATATGTTGGGCTGATGGGAATCTTTTGCATCTAAAAGGGGTTGAGGAAAGAAAGTGTATGTTTTTTATTTTGCTAGACATCTTGGTGTTCTAAATTTTCATCTCACTTCTTACTCTTATATCAGTTAAATTTGCCACAGCATTTTCAGTCTGGTTAGCTTATTTCCAAATAAGTCTACTCAGTTTAAGCTAGCACATTTCACTTACCAGCTGTAAACAAGCAGG
>NW_008824358.1:1909888-1910121 GCF_000699105.1 Pygoscelis adeliae | reverse complement strand
TCTCTGATTGAAAACGTATGTTATTAGAAAATGGAAGTGGCTTTTCTTATTATCATTGTAGAAGTGGAAGCACAGACTATTGAGGAGCTAAAACAACAGAAGTCTTTTGTTAAGCTTCAGAAGAAGCACTACAAGGAAATGAAAGACCTTGTAAAGAGGCACCACAAGAAAACCACTGACCTTATCAAAGAGCACACTGCAAAGTATAATGAAATCCAAAATGACTACCTGCG
>NW_008824358.1:1901508-1909864 GCF_000699105.1 Pygoscelis adeliae | reverse complement strand
TTTAGAAAAAACAGCAAAAAGAGACAGTAAGAAAAGGTATGTTGAACGTAGCTTTCCTGTTCTTGGTATTGGAGGTCTTTACTCAAGTCTTCTTTTATAGTAGACAATTAATATGGAGGTGACATTACAGCACAGAAAAAAATCAAGAGCAGCAAGATTCCTAGGTAAAATGAAGTCAGGGCCTTTGATATGGAAATCATGCGAAAAAGCCCTCTCCATGATGTGCTGCTGCCACAATATTTATCTTGGGACTTTCCCTAGACCGCTGGTATGGGTAGGTGACTCAGCTGCACGGGCAACAGCAGCCAGTGGTTAGGTAGTGAGCTTAATCACAAACCATGAGATGGGGCATCCCCTACGTACTGGGGCAGTTCAGGAACCAGACTGCAGCGCAGAAGCTCTCAAACCTATCTGGATAAAGTGTTTTACTTTCCTACTCAGGTCAGCTGCAGCATGTTTTATCAGAGCACCCCATCTTCTCCCATGCTGACCTCCTTTAGGAAGAGTATCTGTTCAATGGAAACTTCTACTCCACAATTAGTAATATAACTTTATAATGTCGCTCCTTTTTCAAGCAAGGAGAAGTTTTTGCAGCCAGCACGCATGGTCATCGTGCCCATATTAAGCAATTGGTTTACTCTGGGCCACCACAGTGTGCTGCCTGGTGGTGAAAGAGACCCAAGTGTCAAAACAGGAACAAAAGTTAGTCCTCTTTTACGCTATTTATGGGTAAAACGGATATGCTGAATTTGGGGATGAAGAGCACTGACTCCAAGTTAGAGCCCTGGAAAAAACCCATGCTGGAGTAGAAGGCATCAGATGTATAATTAGGTGAAAGAAACACCTGAAAGTTACTAACATTGGACTGCTGTTCACATTACGATTGATCCAGACCACTTGGGGATCCCTTAACGATTGCTTGGCTTTGCCTCTGCATGCACGCCCCTTCTGTGCTCTGTCTCTTTCTAAATCTTGCATTGCCCTATCTCTTTGTGTGTGCTGATGTAATTTTTATGTTGTTTGTGTAGATAAGAATAAAAAAGGAGAGTTGTATTTATCATTATCAGTTTGAAATGCAAAGACTGTTATGACTCATTAATCTTTCCACAATTATTGTCTTGTTCATATGGTAAGGAACTATATGTTAACAAAGATCAATTCTTAAGTCCTGACAAAACATATACACAGATAGGTACAATCAGTGTCTGATACTGTTACAACTGAATGATAATCAGGTAGGGGTACCCGCCTAAATTTTTATTTCTCCCATTAGTGCAGCATTCTCATTTTGACATAATTTATTTTTTTAAGTAATTAGATAAGGACAAAAGTCCTTTAACTTTTACATAAAATTGATATAGCTGCAGTTCTTAAATATGAAGACACTGAATGAACATTAAAAAAAATCACTTGTAGTTTTTGGTAGGAGGTCATCAGAGAAAAAGGCTGCAAGCATGCTCTGGCTGCTAACCTTGTTGATAATACCTCTGTAAGTGACTGGGATTCAGGCCATAACTTGTCCCTAGGAAGGAGCTCATTCATTTGTGCCTGCCGGATGACAGAATGTCATTGGGCTTAACAAGAGCTTAACACTCATAATATATCTATGTTCAGCTGGCCTTAACTGTTGCCAGTTTTCAGGCTTCTGGGTTCTACGCTTGAGTTTAACAAACTCCTTTAACGACTGGTTGTCAGCTGCACACACAGTGTTATTTTATCCGCTGTATTTTCCATCATCAATGTGTGCGACAGATAGTGGCAGACAAAACAATGTCCTGTTTCTTTTCTCTAGCATATTCTATTCAAATTTAAGCAGAAAAACAAACTGAATAAATAAAATGACTCATTTTGGTTTTTTATTTTGTTATGATCTGACCATAAATCATTCATGATATCAGGCAATAAAACCCTGCAGTCTATTACGTGGAGCTCTCACAGTGATTTCAGAGATGTGAAGTTTTATGTGCAGATACAGAGAAATCTGAAGGTTGAATTTTAAAAAGGCAGGAATGTATTTTTAGGGATTTTCAAACTTGCAAGTACATATTATCTCAAGCAGAAGACTTCCAACAGAATACTGCATCCCAAGGAAAAAGGTGATTTTTATCATTTTAAATTATTACCGAAGCTATTTGCCTGTAACTGTAAAGTATAAATCACTACTTCATCAGGAGTCCCTGTATCAGATTGCCATACAAATCTGTTGTCTCTGGTCAGAAGCAATCCATGTTTCGTGCCCTTGTCTAAAATTGGACCGAGATTCAGTAAAGCCATTGTCTAAGGGAAGTCCGAAGTATTTATTTATACACATGTGGAAGCGTTTTGCTGGTGGTGTTCTGAAGTTTCTTTAATGATTATGTCCCTTAAAGCACAGCCTTAGTATTTTAGCCAGCATTTAGAAATAGGCCTTAGTTCTTTTTCCCAAAAATACAAGAGAAATGTCAGCTTTAAAATGTATAGTGTAATGGCATAATATGCCGACTTGAATATTCATTAATGCTGTCTTCTGGCTCTGTATTTAAATTATCCTCACCTATCACACTGACACCACTTAAGCTCTTAGCAGAATATTCAAATACAATAAAAGTACAAGAAATAAAAAGAGGCTACCTTGGTTCGTATCCTCAGACTGATGAAAGCAGCTTCACATTATTTCAGTTGAAGTTACTCTATTTGGCAGCAGCTGCAAACTTGAACCTGGGAGAGAAAAGAGAGGCAGCCAGTGTAGCAAGTTCTCTGCATTGTAATCTCTGCAAGTTTCTGAGTAGCAAACTCATTTTTCTCACAGTGTCGGCCCTCTCTGTTCAAGGTTTTGCTGTTTTGTCCATGTCATGCACTGTTCCTGAGGTTTCCCAGGCAACTGATTTAACACCTCAGTACAGCAGTAAACGCAGCAGCAGAGCAGGGACACGGCATAATTTTCTTTTTAAATGTTTTTCTTGGGTTTAGTTTACTGCTGGCCTGAGAATGAGACTGCTTTTGTTGCTTATTTTTCCCTTGAGCACTTTAGTGTTGTCATGTCATGTCTCCTTTTACAATTACATCTATCCTTCCTTCTGTCTTAAGAAAGGGGGGGAAAAAAAAAACAGAACTGTTCCTTAGTGTTGCTTTTTAGCTTCCTCATTATGTTTTTCCTTTGCTCCTATGTGCTGCCTTTCTGAGGTTTACTCCCCACTGGGGTGTTAACTTGCCTTCTAAAGCCACCAGTCCATAGAGCACTTTCCTCTGTGTGTGCCATTGCAGGGCATTTCCTGAAGGGGGGAGAAAATGCCAAATAAAGGGATGTTCCTACCATTTTAAGCATTTTATAAATGCATATGTAAAGTTATGCTCTTAGATTTATCGCTAAGCGTATGCAAGAATGACTCGGTTTTCAAAATACTTAGCATTCACCATTTCTGCTGAGGACTTTGCAGCTTTGAAGTTCAAGTTACATGTCTGGAGGTGGATAGACAAGTTCCATGGGCATCTGTTTATGGGAAATCTTGGCAGTTGCATTTATAGCTCATTTATACTAAGTCCGATTCACACCACCATGGCGGGTTAGTAAAATGAGGTTTAAAAGCAATAGCCATCCCATTATTAAACTGCTAATGCTATTTTTTTTCCAAAAAGATTAAATTATTGGACTTACTAGAGCTAAAATCATCTTCTGGCCCTATATGTGGTGCTGAGAAACTTCTTAATGGGCTCCATATAACCGGCTGCCTTGAAAACAAGGTTTAAATATGGGGCAGAGTGTACCTGCCTAGTGGCTTAGACCTTGGTGGGGTGTGTGTGTGTCTTTGCAGATCTGAAACGGGCAGCCCAGACCACAGTTCTTCAACTATCGAACAGGAATTAGCTGCGCTCGACTCTGAAATGACCCAGAAGCTAGTCGAGCTGAAGGAGAAGCAACAACAGCAGCTGCTAAATCTCCGACAGGAGCAGTATTACAGTGAAAAGTACCAGAAGCGAGAGCACATTAAGCTGGTACGTTTGTTATGTTGTCTGCTTTTCTTTAGCGATCTCAGGGTGAGCAATGAAAGCAGCATGACATTATAATTAAGTGGGACTTCCTCTTACTTGGAGTCCATTTCAGAGCGTGATTTTTCCCTGTGGTCTGCTGCAACTTCAAGGGGTGGTTGTGTCACTTTGTCACTAATATTTCCAACAACTTGGAAGGCTTTGGATGGACGGCAGAAAGGCAACAGGATTATTACTACTGCTAACGCAGAGAGTCCTTACCTCTAGTTACATAAGTCTCAGCTTATTGCAGCTTTTGGATGATGTTCCAAGTTTGTTCTGCCATTTTTTTAAATGTACAACACTCAAGGAGGCAGGATTAGCTGGAAAACAAAATGAAACACCATGAAAATAAATAAATGAAAAGAGATTCAAGCATTCCCCAGGGCAGAGAGTTGTGCCAAACAGTGTTCCTGTTGCCGATGAATGCTTGAAGGGGATGCAGGACATAATCTGTATATGGTGAAGACACATTTTGCGTCCATCAGTCCAAGCCAGCTTGTGTTTTTACAGCTGGAGTTTGGCTGACAACTACAGCAGGATCATAGGCCCTCTAAGCTGAAATAGAGGAGCTTGGGCAGATGGCAGCTGATGCTGATGGATATTCTCAGGCAGAAAAGAACATTTTTAAAGGGTTTTATGGGAGCGCAAACTGTTTCTCGACTCCAGACAATCCTCTCTCACAATTTTTTTCTATTATATGATGTTTTCCCTCATTACCGTTGGATGAAGTGATTTGTCTACTCTACCCTGCCATCCAAAAAGAGCAGGTCAAAGGAGTGATATGTGTGGATATGGCTCAGCAAGGCCTTTTCACAAATTCATTCCCATGGATCATAGCATGGTGCTGCAGTTCCCAGGCAGTGCCCTCTTTATCACCAGTTGTGTGTGACTCACTTCAGCATTACCCAACGGGAGCTGCTCCAGCGTGGGTGCATGGACACGGTTACCTGTGCTGCAGGGAGAGAGCCCACATTCAAGTAACAGTTGTTGGCTGCATCTCAGGGACTTTAATTTTTAGGAAAACAAACCATTTTGGACCCACATAGTTGAGCTTATATTGTAAGCTAACGCATTTCTCATTTCAAAATGGAAATGGCATTTCTCAAAGCAAACTTACATTTTCAGCATTGTCCAGTTAGGTAGTGTCAGGATAAAGTCATACTTCAGCACAGAACCTTCAGGCAGTTTTCCCTCTGAGCTGTGCAGGAGTTAACATTTCAATTAAAATCTGCTTTGCAGCCAAGAGATTCTTTCTGATGTCTTTCTTTTAGAGGACAAGCTATTGTCAATATCTTTCTTCTTTTATCTAAGGAATGAAAAGCTGGGTCAGACTGGCTAAGGCAGCAGTCTACATTCTCTGGTTCATCATCCTGAGGATTAATTTACAGAATCAGACTTAAACTAGAGGGGGTGATCAAACGAAATCGGTCCCATTGCTCACTTTAATTCACCATTCATTGAACTTGCACACAAGCCCTGTCTGTCCGTGTGTCCTCTCCCGTCAGCATCACCACCACAAGCAGGCTTTTTGTTAGCAGTTTCGAGCTGAATGAGATTGGACCCAGCGCTGCACAGCAGATTTCAAACCAACAACTCAGATTTTTTTGAATCCATCGTTCTGTGATCAAAATGTAGGCTATGCTTATCTATAATTAGCTTCCTTAGCTATCACGCATGAATTTTCAATATCCACCTGACCACCCTGAAATCCAAGCTGTTCCATGTAATAATGCTCAATGCAAGAGGAATGTTTTCAGCACTCGCAGAAAACCTTGAATATTCAGCGACACAGGAATTCAGTTTGTAATTTATATTGCATAAATTCAGCTGGTGACCATTTATGAATTATCACAGGCATTTTAATTCCTAGCAAAGGTAAAATCTGCAAAATATATTTTGGTTTTACATTTAATATTCAGAAACTATATCACCTTGATGTACAGAGAAGCAGTAGTTTCTGTGTAAGTTGGACATACACAAGTCTGGCTAGACTCTGCAAGTTAAGAATGCATTTACACCGATAAGAATGTTTACTGGCTTTTGATCGTTGGTAATTAATCAGGGAATGGTGTAACACTTTCATGTCTGCTACAGACTTTTGAGGAAACTTAGATGCATGTATGATGTTTAGCTGAAAAAACATATTTTTGTTTCTTGGGATATTTTTTTTCTAGCTTATTCAGAAGTTGACAGATGTAGCAGAGGAGTGTCAGAACAGCCAGCTAAAGAAACTGAAAGAAACATGTGAAAAGTAAGGTGCTATTCCCCTTACGATTGATTACTACTCCATGTGGGTTTTGTTTAGATACATTTTGAACTTGCCTTTATGTTTTATGCTTTAGAGAAAAGAAAGAACTGAAGAAAAAAATGGACAAGAAGAGGCAGGAGAAGATCACAGAAGCAAAGTCCAAGGACAAAAATCAAATGGAAGAGTAAGTATATCCCTAGTTCCATATCCTTATACGTTATGACACAAGATTTTTCACAACTGGAAAATCAAAGAAAGGTCTCAACCCTAAGTACAAGGCAGCTTTCAGTCAGACTGTAATACCTTACCAGAGCAGTGGAGTCCTCCTTATTTCTGCTGATACTAATTTAATTTCCTGGGATTAATCTCATCTCCTGTTCTGCGAGCATTCTGAGTCTGGGTCAGCTGCAAAGGTGCTGATGTGTGGTATGGGGACATGCCTGTGAGTGGCATGACGGAGTGATTCACCAAGATGCTGTTAATCCAGATGCTATTCCTGAGTATAAATAGACTTAGTGGCTTCATAGAATCATTAAGGTTGGAAAAGACCTCTAAGATCATCGAGTCCAACCGTCAACCCAACACCACCATGCCCACTAAACCATGTCCCTAAGCGCCGCATCTACACATCTTTTAAATACCTCCAGGGATGGTGACTCAACCACTTCCCTGGGCAGCCTGTTCCAATGTTTAACCACTCTTTCAGTAAAGAAGTTTTTCCTCACGTCCAATCTAAACTTCCCCTGGCGCAACTTGAGGCCATTTCCTCTCGTCCTATCGCTTGTTACTTGGGAGAAGAGACCGACCCCCACCTCGCTACAACCTCCTTTCAGGTAGTTGTAGAGAGCGATGAGGTCTCCCCTCAGCCTCCTTTTCTCCAGGCTAAACAACCCCAGTTCCCTCAGCCGCTCCTCATAAGAGCCTTCAGTTCCTGCAGGGTTTGATTTCACCTTAACTTAGGTTTTTATTTGTGAGTTCTCTTTTCTTCTTAACTCTGTTAGAGCTGCTCTCCAGAAGGAATAGCAGCAACACACTGGAAAGTTTGCTCTACTTTTGTGAATAAATTCCCCTCAGATGCTGTGCTACTGATTCTCCTCCAGTGACAGTGTTATGCAGTGTGCAGTCACTTTGGGTGGAAGCGAGAGGAAAGCTGAGCTCTGAGGGTGCAGTTCCTGTGACCAGGGACAGGAATATTAATTTCATTTATGCACCACCAGACAATACAAACTGTAGTTGTGCAAATTGATTATATTCTTCCCAAGGGCACAGTATCTAGGTTTGTTTGTCCTCCTGCATTTGTTTTGGCAAGCAGCTCAAAAAGAAAATGGAGCATTTTAATCTTGCACTGTTTGCTGGGATATTCTTGTTACCTGTGTTTACCTTAGTAACATTTAAGGACAGTTAAAAATACAGGAGGAACAAAGAAAAGAAAAATCCAGAATATCTGAGTTTTACCAAGTAAGAAACACACAACTATGTTTGTTTTTCTAGAGGTGAAAAGGTTTATAAAGGTTTTGGAGCCTCTCACCATAGAATCGGTGTATTTGGTAACACTGAAAGAAGGTCACACACACACCATGAACTGCATCAGATAATTTAAGAATCAATATTATAGAATTCTAATAAACATCCTAGAACAAAGATAACAAAATGAGAAGAATTGGTTATGAAAAAAAAAGAGAAATCCTTAATATAGTTAGAGCTGGTCAGAGGGCATGGAAGTCCTATTAGAAAAAAGTAGTTAGTCATTACGAAAACGTTATAGCAGTAAAAATCAATTGCAATTGGAAATTATTTGCTGAGAGATTAATGAGACACTAGTGAGAAAGGCTCAGAAACAGACAGGTAGAAGTTCTTTTTTGTTTTCCTTTTTTTTTTTTATTTTTCCCAAGGGCTTTCCTTTGCCAGGCTTTTCAAAGAGCCCTTGGGAAAGAGGAGATGGGAACTACGTAGGAAACTCAGCTTTCCTCTGTCAAGTGACACAGTTTGTCCTCATTCTCGCAGTAGGACAGAGAGTCACGAGACCTTCTGGTGAATCCCATTCGAGTCATCCAGGCTAGGCTGTTGTTTATCTAAAGCTTTTACACAATTTGGGAAAGA
>NW_008824358.1:1896863-1901497 GCF_000699105.1 Pygoscelis adeliae | reverse complement strand
TACACAGAGATAATACATTGTATTAATCGTTACTTAATTTTTCTAATTCCTACCTTGCACCCAGGGATTGTGTAACTACCTAAAAACGTCAGATTTTAGTGCCACCTGAATAGATAGAAATTCTGGTAATTAGGTTTTAGAGTACTGTCCTGAATCTGGTCACCTCAGGTATCCACAAATTGTTATTTTATGTGCATTTATCCCTTTGGGGGATCTCGTCTTCAGCCTTTGACCAAAGGTTACCTAATAACTATCTCAGCAAGTCACTTAAAGTTCGGGTACTTCCTCCAAGTTCAGCTTTATGTGGTTTACATAGCAAAGCTGGGGTCCGAAGTCGAGCCTGCTCTGCTCTTTGTGGGAACTTGGCCACTGTCTCTGCAATGTCACCAGCAGTATCTGCTCGCTGTGGAGAGCAGTGGAGACTGTTTCTCCACTATATAATGTGCCACAATGTGGCAGTGTGCATCTACTGATGATCGTGCGCTCTCCTCGACTGACATTTGGGCCTTAAGGAACACCACCATCACTTTGAAGACGTGGCAGTACCCTGTGGGAAAAGCCCGTTGTGAAAGAGCGGGGGATTTGCTGTGGCAGGTCATGGGGAAGTCTGAGCCCTTCGTACAATAAAGATGCAGCCTGTTAGGAAAGGCACGCTCGGGAAGCGGATAAAAGCTAAGTAGGCAGATCCGTACATTCAAAACACAGCCTTACTTATTTTGTAAGGGGTTGTGGTGGATTAAAATATATCGGTGTGATCTTACTGACCCCAATAACGTGTTGATTGCTTCTCCCCAGAGAGAAGACTGAAATGATTCGATCCTATATCCAGGAGGTGGTGCAGTACATAAAACGGGTATGTCAGGCCATATGTTTATTTTTCATTTTGGGGGGTAAAATGTCAGCTTTCATATTTTAGGTCATAGTAAACTGCAGATTCTAAGCTTTGGTATAAAGATTCTGCAAGTGCGAATTTTTAACAGATGCAGCGTAGACTTCTCTTCACATTCCAGTTAAAGGAAAACCGGAATTTCAGACAGATCTTGATTAATTGTTAGTCAGTGTTTGGGGGATGGTGCTAAGAGGGGCAGATTTTAATACAGTTGTGATTTCATCTTTGAATATCCTGTGTTTATTCATGGAAAAGGTACCAGCTTTTTTAATTGGCTTGCTGTCTCATGAATACAAAGGTTGCATAAGGAACTCTGGAAGTCAATAAACATTTAATTGCAGAGTATATTTTAACCTTAATTACATTTGTACAGTTACTGAAATGCCAAAAACCTTCTATGAGCTCTGTAAATACAAGTCAAAGAATTTCACTGCAGGTGTTAGCTTTTCTGAAGCTATAGGTGGTTTACACTGGGCTGAAAGTATGCACTGCAGCGTTTTGATGTGTGAAATCACTGTGAAACGTATGCCACTATTGAATTTTCTCTTAATTTCAGTGCAGAGAGAGTTCAGTTCAAAAGTTAGCCCATTTTTGCTCGCAGAGGCCTTGATTCAGGAAGCAACCTAAAGAATTAGCAAATTAAGTATGTTTAATTCCTGTTGGAGTCAGACACATGTCTGAGTGCTTTATTAAATGAGGCCCAACATTTACCAGCCTGTTCGTTTAGGACTCTAGGATGCAAATCCTCTTCCTCTGGGAACAGGGTCCGTCTCGCACAGCTCATACAATAAAAGCTAAAGCAAAATAGTATGATTTTTAAAAATGCATTATGCTTTTAATAGCATTAGAAGTCTACAATAAGTCCTTTAGACATTTCTGATTCCAAATCCCATGTGTGCAGTCTGAGATGCATTGTCCACACACAACTGTTAGAGCAGTTGTGCTCAGGGATGCTTGTGACAATGGTGTGTAAGTTTATATTAGAATTATTCATAGTTTTGATGATAACATTTTAATTTTGACGGGTGAAATATTTGTTGGGGACGAGGTGGGAAAGCGAGGATGTGCAATCTCTGAAAAAAGATTCTCTGCTCTTTTCTTGCAGCTAGAAGATGCTCAGAGTAAAAGACAGGAAAAACTTGTAGAAAAACACAAGGAGATTCGTCAACAAATACTGGATGAAAAGCCTAAGGTAAAGAGTTTTTGAACAATGTTATACTGCTAAAAAATGTCCTTCAGGAAAGAAAGTGTTCTTACAGCAGGTAGGCTGATGTTTAAACATGAGAAAGTCCATTCATAGCATCATAGCCGTTGTCTCTAATACACAGGATGAAAAAAAGTCAAGTAGCAGCCTACTGTGGAGCACCACTTCAAGTCCAGATGTCATATAATGGGGTTTATTTTTTAGTACTCACATTGTTAAAAAGCTTTCAGTGTAAATGGTGCTTCTGACCAGCAGAGTGTGCCCTTCACTCTATTGTGCTTTAGCAGTACAAAAACAAAACACAGTTTACATTGAAAAGAAAGAGAGATATCTTTTTAGCATGCTTGCCGCAGATATTTGTGATAATTGATGAGGATATATTTTTGTGGAAAACAATGAGTGTTTTCATAATATTGGTGCTTAATATTCTACATTGCTTGCTGGATTTCCTCTATTTGATTTTGTGCTCTGCATCTACATGTAATATTCTGAAATATGGGTTTTCATCCTAAAGATTGCAGGCTGACTCTTGCTCCTAGTGAAGCTGGTGGTAGTTTTGCCATTGACTTCAGTAGAGAAGGTTCAGAGTCCCCTACTTGTACACAATTTTCCTGTAGGAAGACCTAGGTAACTATATAATCAGACTTCTGTACGGTGGGAGACTTGTTTTCAGCAGAGTTCATATCCAAGTATGGGACTTCACAGCCCATTGTGTCATGTCTGCTTTCATTTTTTTCTGCACTTGCTCAAATGTGTGTTCTAGGCTTCACTTTTCATTTCTTGTCTGTGTCCACAGTCCTAATGTTTCTGTGCTTGTATTACAGCTTGAATTCTAGCATTGGGTGTCAGCTAATCAGTGTTGTCATGTCATTTCTGTGACATATCCAGAGAGTAAATTAGGCTAAGGTCTGAATAGCTAGAAGTTTACAATAGTTTGGAAAAATAAAACTGTTTGCATTTCTGATTTTCTGCTCATCTTTATGAAATCATGTTTATAAATAAGCTGGAACTTTTCGATGTCATGGGCATCTGGGTGTAAAGACTCTACATAGGTTATGTTTTACATTTGGTGCTGTAGGATCATCAGCCTCTCAGGCATGTGAACTAAAAAGACTGGAATTTAAATGCTGGAGTTTTGAATTTCAAAGAATAATCTGCTGGTACTTCTAACACAGTTTTTTCACAAATACTTGGGCACTTCATTACTTCTCTGTGTCTGTGTCCTTTCTTCTTTTTTTGTTGGGGTTTGGTTGGGTTTTTTTTTTTTCAGTTTATTGATTTACTGAGAAGTAGCATAAAGCGCTGAAAATTTGCCACTAAGGACTTGGGTTGCGTTTTGAAAGGTTGTGCCGGGCCGGTAGCGTTAGACCCTTCCATCAGCTGTCCACGTGCCAAGCCTTCGGTCATGGCACAGAGCAGCTCCAGACCCCTTGCCTTCCCCCGCATCTGGCCATCAGTTAAAGCCCTGCAGCGATCGGCCCTCCTCAGTCAGTGCTCTCAGTTTCTCCTGAGAAAACCCTCTGCAGTAATGTGCCTCACAGGGCCTGGCTGCAGTTTTGCTTTTCCTTTCCCACATACTGAAATGGGCAGACTTTGCTGAATTTATGATGGTATGTGCCTCTTGCTGGCGTGAGAGGATTTAGGCAAAACATAATTACTCATTTTATTAAGTCTCTTTTTATGTTTTGCTTCATGTTCATATTTCATGTCCATATTTGCTTCATTAGTGACAGGGCGTATGATATAAAATAGATCAAGTGATTTCCCAGCTGAGAAGAACCGATGTGTTTTATGCAAACAGCAGCCTTTCTAGGGGCAGCTTTTTTAACAGCTAGTCTCTCGTGCTTCAGTATTCAAACTCCCACTAAAATTTATGCTAGCTGTGTTAAAAGGGCTTTCTGGCAGTATCAACTCAACCCCTAAACAAAGAGTTTAATATTATAGAGGGAAAGAATTTTTAGTATTTTTTACCAATAATTCCTTTGGAGACAGATTTGCCATCATCAGTCACTGTCATTTGGTTATTTATTACTGACTCACAGTTCGCTGTGCACAGAGCTCTGCCATAGCCAGGAAGAATATCATTTCACAAAGTGCTGCCAACAGACTGCCACACCAGTGAGGTTTTGGGGTTGTTTTTTTTTTAAAAAAAAAAACAGTTTTAGTTTGCAGCTTCCTTTGTTGTGGTGTGTGGGGGTCACCGGAGGAAAATTTCCTTTAGGGTGCTGACATTTTAGACAACAGCTTTTAGAAACTGCACAAACTGGATGCAAATCAGTTCCCTGCACTGGAGGCAGAGGGCTTGCTTCTTGTTTAAAATATTGTGTGTTTAGCTGAAAGTACTTAACTCAGAACTGATTTACACCCTTAAACTCTGCCTCTCCCTCATATATATCATTTCTTTTTAATGTTTGGATGTGAGACTGTTTTGCAGCTTTCATTTGCAGGGCTATTGTGTAACAAAAAGCTTTTTTTCTCATATAAGGGTTGGAGACTTTACTTCCTGAACTGATACTGTTAGGCAAAAGATTGGAAATAGTT
>NW_008824358.1:1884947-1896837 GCF_000699105.1 Pygoscelis adeliae | reverse complement strand
CTGCTGAAATCAGAGCAGGCATTGGCTTTAATGGGCCCAAAACGTCATACTCTATCTGTGTATACATAATGAGGATATCTTTATGACAAACTAATCTCTGATGCTGTAGAAACTAGAAATTGAGTATTATCGTCAAATCTGTGTGTGTGTGTATGGAAACAGGCCAACCACTCCCACAAACGTGTTTGGAAAAGGAGACCGTCACCTAATTAAGAAGTCAAATACTGGCTGACTCTAGGTCAGAAAATTTCTAACTTGCCGTTTTAGTGAAAGCACAGTGGAAACAAAGTTCAAATGCTCTCCTGCCGCTATCTTTTTCCTAACAGCATCATTACCAAGCAAGGCCATATATATTTTCTCTTCTCTCACTCCTTTTTTTTCTTACATTATCTACTGGCAGCTTTATTATCAGCAACAGCTTGTATTTCTTTTCTCCCCCATTCTAATTCTTTGTCTCCTCCTCTTAGTCATTGATACACATTAAGCTTGTCCTGTCCTTATCTTCTTCCCCTTGGGCATCTCTTCTGCATGCTGTGGAGGCTGCTGTAGAAACACAGCTCTTTACACCGCAGTACTGAATTCTGTACGTTAGAGCAGTGTGTGATTTTAGATTCTCCACTACAGCACGTGTCTGGCACTCGTTATCTAAGCACAGAGGAGCGCATCAGGGATGGACATGGTCATTGCATCTCAATTTCTTTGTCCTTGACAGCTTGTGCATCAAATTAAGCATAAATCGAGTGCATTTCCTCCCCCCCGCCTTGCCTCCAATTTCATTGTAATTACAAAAATCAATACACGTGAGACATGACAAGGAATTAATTATTTTTCTGAGAATCGACTTGGTTACAGTAAATAGACCCAAGCCTCCTCTAATTGAAATCAATGAGACTTTTGTTATTCATGCTCACGGGTCAGAGTTACACTTACATCTCAATATAATAGCTGAGACTCCTGTGCTCTTGCAGTCAGCTTCTGCTCCCAGCCGAGTTAACTGGACTGTTTCGGCTTCAGTGGACCATATTCTTACAGCCCTAGCTGTCAAGGAAGATGTAACTCATGTGGTTCCTCATTTTGTAGCCCACGTTCATGTTTCTGCTCCAGATGGTATGGGCTCCTGCAGAGACCTGGAAAATGGCACTAATCAGGGTGAGGTTTTATCTGTGGGAAAAGGTGCAACGGATCTACAGAGGCGCCGTAAGATGTGCAAACTTTCCTCTAAGTGTTGCATCTCTGTGGTCTTTCAAATGAACGAAGAGAATACAGCCTTAAGATACAAAATTCCTTTTTCCCCTCAAAAAGTATAATGAAAACAATTTTTTAAGATTATAAATCAGTTCTTGATAGTGGAAAATAAAAGCATCTGATGCATTCTAACTCACTTTCAAAGGACACACATTTATTTTCTCGCAGTTTGACATGCGTTATTAATTGTACCCAATGGGAGTCGGCACTTCTACATCCAATCAATAATTAATATTAGCACTGTACCTGAAACATTTATTGGGACATAAAAAGATACATATTCAAGTTACAGAACAAATTAATGAGATGCTGATCATTTACAGCAGTAAGCAGTAAGCCTCTCGTAACTCCAGTGTCATCTTTCCATTACATAGGGCTGAAAAGGACCTCCAAGGTCTTTCTTCTCGGGGCTAGCTGTTTTTACAAGCAATCACATATCATGTAAGCCTGTTAATGAAACAGTGCTGGACAATGACTCCTTCCTTCTGAGTGTTATTTAAACGAAGGTACTTGAAAAACCCAATGAATGGTTTCATAGATTTCTGATCGATGCTTTCTGATTTCTTAGAATATCCAAAAATACATCGATCTTCGCGAAGGTTACGGGTTGCCATATGTGCTTTAGGTAAAACTTCATGGTCATCTTCATGCAGATAATGCTGAGTTAACAGGAGCTGTTACTGACAATAGGGTCAGCAGAATCACCGCTCTAACTTTAGAAAGAAGTCAGATACAGCAAATGTATTTTACAGCACTGTTAAATTTGATTTCAGTTAACCTCAGAGCTCAGAGCCACTCTATTAGCTCATCTGGAAGAGAGCAGCTCGTAGGAACTTTGATGACTATTCCAGTGTCCTTTCAGCTCACTGCATAATTCACAATAACAATGCACTGTCCACCACAACCCCTTTTTTATCCTTTACACCTCTGTAGGAAGCCAAACTGTCTTTTGGGCTAGCTGCACTTAATTCAAACCCTTCCAAATGCATTCCAGTTCAACCACAGGCGACTATTCAAGAATTTCGGGGAAGAAGTTTGGAGGCTAAGGTTATTTTAGTTTACCGAGTTTCATGGAACTTTGCATTGCATGGATTTGGATTGAATGGGGGAAAGTTGTCCTCCTAAAGTAGTATTCAGACTCATTGCAAAAAGACATGAAAAAAAGTAGTTGATAGCCACTGTACTATTTGAAAAGTTCTCCTTTTATTTTCTCCCTGTTTAGGTAGAAATTATTTCTTCTGTTAGTTCATTCAGTTTAAACCTTTCCAAAGTTTAAAAAGAAATCTCTCTTGAATCTGTGGCTGCTAAGCTAAAATGACTTATGGCATTATCTGCCAAAAAAGCAGAGAATTAAGAGGATTGAAATAATTTACTGTTTGTTTCACTGTTCAGCTTTGGGTTTTGGTGCTTGTATATTCATCAGATGGGAATAATAAAATGCTTCTCTGCCTCATTAAATGGGAAACAGCATGGAGAAATGAATGGCATTTTCTTAGCCTCAGTGAACAACAAATATTTAAAAGGAATATTTTTTAAAAAAATATTCTAGGCTGAGATGTCCAAATCTCCCTGTGACTTGATCTGGCATCTTCCCACTTCTGGACCAGAGCTTGCATTTAAATTGAGGGAGTGCAGTTTTCATGGACTATTCACTTGAGGATCTTGGCATTTTGCTCAGCACCTCTCAGCATCAAGTCCTAAGTGACTATCTAATAAGCTTTGAGTAGCTTAAGCCCTGATGTTTCTTTAAATGTTTTTTTAGTTGAATTGCTAAGCAGTCTCCAGTTGCAGAGTATTTTTGGGGGAAACTAGGGTTGTCTCTTTTTTTCTGTTTCTCCCAATGGATAAACACTGCAGAATGTACTTTCAGCCTGTAAATTGAGTAGTAAATAATCTCACTTCACTCGTTAAAATGAAATAGACTGACCCTTATCCTATGCCAGTTTTATGCCAATAAATCTCCCTTAAGTTCTGTGAAGTGACTAGCTCATCACTAGGCCTGAGATTAAAAGACTTCAGTCCAAAAAACAAGATGTTCAAAGGATTGTTTTCGATTAAGACCTTGCTTGCTTGCTTGTGTACACTTTTTTCTTCATGAATCCACATTTCTAATGATTGTTTATTTTTCCAGCAGAATAAATATTACAGTGTGAGAACTGGATATCAGGTCACAAAAGATACATCTGACAATTTGAGATGACATTTATTGTGTTAATTAAATGTCTTCCAGTGTTGATCTTGCACATACACATATGTCTTGGGAACACTAACTTTCAAATCAACAGCATCTCATTTCCAGTATGAATATGCAAAATGCTTTTAAAACTTATTTTAATGAATTCCGATGTCACTTCCTTTAAATAAATATGTCACAAGCCCTTTGTAGGAAGAATGTAAACATAAAGAAATACTTTAATGAGCAGGACATGAGGGAAAATACGAGAAATTTAGATTGGAGTTTATTGAGAAAGGGTGATATTTTTCTCACGTGGATCATTCTACTGGAAATCAGAGAAAATCTTGGGCTTGACCTGGAGCTGCAAAAAAAATGGAAAATAAATTATTTGAAAGGGCAAACTTTTTTTCAGTTTGCACTAGTGTAAATCAAAAGGAACATTATGAAGCTAGCAGAGTCGCTGGTGATTTAAACTGATATTAGTGAAGGCGAGAGTATGGTCCATAACGGAGGTCATGTGGCAGACAGATTTGATTTGTGAAGGTTAGTGAGATTTTCCTGGATAATGTGCTAATAAATAAGAACTGAGAGGGGGGTTTTTAAGAAAAGTAATTTCAGAATCCAGCTACCATCTGTGGGGGAAAAAAAAAGGCACAAATTTGAGATTTCTTCCTGAACAAAAGAAAGCTCACTCATTTTTTTCTAATTTGCACAAATGAATCTCAGATAAGCACATAGCTCATGTCTCAGCCCACTGTGGTTAATTATTTAATTAGCCTTCCTGACACATATAAGAAAGACAAAATCCAAAGCGGAGCTCAGACCGTCCTGCATTCCCAGCTGTTCCCCACAGTTGTCCAGCTTTGCATGGTACAGCCCAACGCTGAGAGAGGTCCCCACCGCTCAGAAACTCCCGCTTGGCTGGAGAGACGGCAAAGGTAACTCCATATACCCAAATTCAGAGGCAGCGTCCCCCAGATTCCCTCCTCTCCTCAGTAGAAAGTACAGCTGCACCCAAAACAGTCCAGTCTCGGGACAGTGCAGAGGTGCCTGTCTGAGAGACGTCTTTCAGCTTTAGGAGAGTATATGGCAATCCATACTGCTCCTCCAGGGCAAACCGCATGCCTTTACCACCCTTGTTGGCTTCCGTAATATCACGGAGGTGTTGGATGGGAGGACAGGTTAGCCCAACTGGGTATGAATAATAAGCTATAAATGTGTCGTTACTTACCATTATGCAGATAAAAATATGCATGTCCTCGATTCATAATGGGCTGCTGCAATGATGATCCATCAAAATGACAGAGCAGACCGTGTTTTCTTGCAGTTGGGGCCGTTGTTTCAGACCACCATTACCATGTGCAAACAAACCCACTTGTTAAAAGCAAGAAAATTACTTGCATTTGTACAGTAACTGATTTTACAATACTGCACTGTAATTCTCTTACGTGCTTAATTTGAGTTAGAAAGCAGTTCAATTAAAGGGAGGAAAAAGAAGTCATAAATTGCCATAAAAATGACCAGCTGTGTGATAAACACCGAAAAGTAAAAATTACCTTTTCTCCCTTTGTAACATAAATTACTAAAGTAGACCTAACTTCTGATTTTAACATTTGTGAATAGTTAATCCTTCTCAAAACAAGTGAACTTCCTGTGCAGAGAAGAGCGCAGTGTGTTTTACCATAGATTGAAGAGGAATCTGGGAAAAGGATGTGAAAAATGAATATATAGCTTCTTTCTGCAAAGTCAGATTCAGGATGATAACATCCTAGAGAGAGCACATTGTTTCTGCGGAAGATGCTCCTCTGTGTACTGCAGATGGATAAGGATGACAAGAAAATACCAACCTGGAGTGAATAGTGTAACATTAAAAGGCCCCTTATCTGTTCTCTGTAACCTCTCAGCGCACTTTCATCTGCGCTGTCCCATTCTCTGCTCAAATGTAGAGCACATCTGTTAGGGATAAAGCAAAATGCCAGCTGTCACTCAGTAACCTGTGCCCCTGCGACCCAATCCTGCACTCACTTTGGTTCAGCATTTATTGCTTTCCACAGCAAAAATTTCCCAAAGTGTGCACAGGCGGCCAGCAAGGTAGCAACTGCCTGTGAGAAAAAAGAGCATGAAACTAACTGGTGTGTTAACATTATTATCCCTGAAGAAAAAACAACTGAAAATTGTGTGAAAAAGTTTAAGAGGCCAGGGACCGCAAACGTTTTGTGGCAGGATGTTTATCTTGGGCTATGCGATATTTAAACCTGACGAGAGAAGTCCCTGCTAGGAAAATAATTGTGATTCTGCGAAGGCAAGTGTTTTGCATGCTAAATCTAAGTGAGGAAGAGGGTACCAACAAGCTGTTGACTCTCCTTCACCTTTTCATGAGCTAGTGTAGCACTCGATGATACATTATAAAACATAAGCTAAATTATGCATAGTGTGTGTATATATAGTATATATGAAATGCACGGCAGCGTGCACGCACACACACTTCAAATATGGTGCTTTATGTAGCTTCTTATACACATGTTCATCGCTCTAAGTCAGAGTCAGATTGAACAAGAACTGCCACAAAGGCAGAACCACATGCTCTTACACAACTGCATTCATCATTAAGCAACAGCAGCAACATGTTTGTTAATTATCAGACCTTCAGTGCAACATGACAAATGACAAGAGATTCAGTTTGACACAGCTAATGGGAAAATGTTAAAAGAAATATTAATGCTTAGTATGTAAACTCATTAGAGGGATGTTTTAAAATGCATGAAATGGGGGGAAAAAATGTTCCTTAATGAACGGAGAAATCAAGTCAGTGCAAAGATTGTAGTATATGCACAGCTTTGCATATGCAAGTCATTTGTTAAGACAGTGCTTATGTCTTTGTGCAGAATCAGTCTGCAAAGCAGAGCCACTCCTGAAAATAATACTGCATTTCTGCAGATGAGGTAGTAGTGCACATTGCAGTACATGTTAAAGATGCAGGTTGCTGTTACAGTACACTCATGACAAGATGGGTGCTGAGTTTATCTTATTTACAGTGAGACACTTCAGGACAATAAATATACTAGTAGAAAGGGTAACAGAAATAACAAAAGTAGTGTGAGAGTTTCAAAATTATATTTAGAATCGTGAACCAGATCCTAATTGGGGCGGGGGGGTGTTTGTTTATAGAAACAACAAAAATTTCTGCAACAAAGAAATGTTGTTGTTTTGAGATGCAGTATCTTTCCCAGCAATTTAAGAGTACTGAGCTTGGTAGGGGAAGAAACCCTGTACATCCAGAAGGGAGAGAAAGTGCACTCCCATCCGTGGTGACAGGGACATCGGCATCTCAGCCACGTTTCAGCATGTACTTCCCATGCTACGTGGGTGCAGCTTTCAAGGGTCTGGCAGCCCTCCTTAGTAGCAGAATAGCTGAGAGAGATGTTCCCTGGAAAGATTACTTTTCATTAAATTTCTCCTGAGACTCATTTCCAACAAATCAGCATTTTCCGAAAGAAATACATTAGTTGTGGATGATGATAGTATATAGGTTTGACTATGGTGATTCAGTGTTTCCTATTATTCAGCTGTTTAATGGAAGGAGGTTCTTGCCAAGAGATTGTGGAGCGTGACTAAGCATGTAAACTACAGCTGTGAACCTGTAAATGGTCTCTTTTATGGAGTCCTAGAGATTTGTAAGCTTTGCGTGGAATAAGTGAATGTGTCCAGGAAGGGGAAGCCTAATCCAGAGATGGTTAGATACAGAGCCCGGCTCAAGGATGGGCACGGCAAAATTTTAAAGTCTTGTAACATTGACTTTTCCAAATGAGTAGTGGAAAAGGTATGAGACTTTTCTGTCTGTAGGAAAATGGTCGTGAGGATGGTGAAAGTTGACAATTTTTAGTTCTTCCCCCTTGTCGCTAAAAAAACGAAAGAAAAATCAGAGGTTTGATGTTCATGTGATGGAAATTTTTCTTTTCAAACCTACTGAATATGGGACAGGAAATCTCAGTCCTGTCAATTCTATCCACTGTGCAGCCTCTGGTTTATAGAAATGAATGAAGACATTTACTAAGAGAAAAGGTTTATCAGGCATACCACACCCTACTGGTAATGGTAGAAGGTGTTTTCTCGGTCTTTCTTTTCTGCTGTGTCGTGTCCCGTCCTGCCCCCCCCCCGCCTTCTATTTCATAGAATCATAGAATCATTAAGGTTGGAAAAGACCTCTAAGATCATCGAGTCCAACCGTCGACCCAACACCACCATGCCCACTAAACCATGTCCCTAAGCGCCTCATCTACACGTCTTGTAAATACCTCCAGGGATGGTGACTCAACCACTTCCCTGGGCAGCCTGTCCCAATGTTTAACCACTCTTTCAGTAAAGAAATTTTTCCTCACGTCCAATCTAAACCTCCCCTGGCGCAACTTGAGGCCATTTCCTTTTGTCCTGTCACTAGTTACTTGGGAGAAATGTCTCCACTTTCCCACTTCTTCAGTATTACCCACTCTCCTACTTGTCTTTCTCCCTGTTGCATTGACATTCTTTTCACAGTATGTCATTTCTTTCTAATACTCCTTCTTAGACTTTCTTTACTTATATTTCTTTTCTTACATGCTCTTTCCTCCCTCTTTTTCTTTGCTGTCACTTGCTCCTATTAAATTACAAGGAGTATCTACAAGTACTTCTAGGAATAGCGTTTCTTTCAGATTAAAAGACATGTTTGAAGAAGAAGCCTGAAGGGAAGAGATGTTAAAGAGCTGACGTGATGTGGTCTGCATGTGTGTGAGCTTGACTGTGTATGTGGAACATGTTCCAAAGTCTTCCATCAGATGAAAGATATGATACACAAGTTCCAAAGATGTATGATAAAATAATTGTTCATAAGCACCCCAAAACTAGTGTAATAGGAAGAGTAATATTTAAAGTGAAAGCAATGAAAAAAACCTCAACGGAAACTAGAAGAAGACAACAGAAAAAAAATGTGATGGTGGGCCTAAAGAATTTAGATTCAAGATTGAGAACTAGTGAAGACTTCCGGGAGAAAATGAGAAATATAGATGAAAGGATCTTTACTGGGAAATGAAGTATAGATTCTTGGCTCATTCTCAATTATTACAATTTTCATTTTATATCCAGTCCAACACAGTAAAAAATGCAATGGAATTGCGTCTATCGAAGTGGCAATCTTGACTTCTCCGCTCAGAAGTCTGTGAGCCGTAAGCCCCGTGGGCTTTATTCTGACAAGCATTTTAATGATTCCAAGTTTATGCAACAGCGTGCAACGGGTGCGTTGCTGCAACCCATATACTGCTGCACCTTAGGGCTACTGCTTGAGTTCTGACTGATGATGTTCTGCTGGTATAGTTACAGTCGTGTGATGAGGAAATGGGCAATTATAGTCTTGCTTTGGAGATCAAGGCCAAGGACCGATGGAGGATTAGATGTGGCTTGCTTAGCAATTGTCATAATTGCCGTCCCTGACATGGAGATTAGTGGCAGGTTTTGTATAAGGAGAGGGGCTGCTGGAACGTGCAGCATGTAGGTGAGCATGAGCAGCACAGGACTGATGACAACAGGGAGCTGGGCAGAGCTGCACTCAGTGCGCTATGCATGTCGGGGTAATTTGAGAAATTACCAATAGTTTGTCAGTTGTTCTGGATTCTCTGTTGTGTTCCACTCACTTTGTCAAGTTTTGCATGCATTGTTTGACATTTCAAATGCTGGAGCAAATGCAAAGGAAACTATTAGTTAACTACAAACGTATTTCTAGAATGAGAGTCTAAAGGACAGGTACATTCTGTTTGGCTCTGCAGCCCACCAGTGTGGAAATAGATTTTTTGGTAAATAATATATCCCTCCCTCCCCCCCTCGAATGTGAGTCCAATACATCTAGAAGTTGAATTTGCAAACTAGTGTCATGTGGGGCAGAGGGAAGTGATCCGCTTACATCCATGTCCGTATCATTTCCCTCACTCTCCCTCTTTGGCCCCTTAAATATTCCAGTTGTAGAGGAACGGTACTAGTTCTAGAGACACTGCGCTACCAGTCCTAAATCACCCCATATCAAAGTGGTTGGGCCATTTTCCTGGTGCACAGAAAGGGATTGAATCTTGTTAGGCAGAGCACAAGCTGAATATCCTGAATGCAGAAGTACTGATAAAAGGCTCATAGCATGGATTTCCCTCCTCTCCTCGTGAATAGCCCACACACCGTCTCCTTTACTGTGCTTTTGTTTGAAAGGGCCAAACAGACACAAAGTTTTGAGGTTGAAGACTGAATTTCATTGAATACAAAATGAAAACTTTTTAGCTTATATTTCCAGCATGAATAAATCTAAACATTTTTATATCAAAATCCTTCCCTATATGTTTGGGGTTTTTTTCTCTTTGGGTCCTGATCAGCTATTCACACAGTCCTAGTCATTGTTCAAAGACAGTTTCCAGTAATACATTTTCTACATTTCTTTTGATTTCCTTCACTCCTTCTTAAAGCAAAGGTGACCGCTGACAAGCAATTATACACCAGTTTTAGTGAAGCAAGCACCCTTGATTTATAAATCAAGGAAGCCTACTAAGCCTTGCTTGGCAACAGAAACAGACCTCAATTAAGATGAGATAAAACCAGGAAAGCTAATTTCTGTGATACGGTAATATTAACCACTGGCTTTTTGCGAAACGTGCTCTGCAAATACGTATCACAGAACAAATATAATGCTTATAGTAATGTACAGCTACCCTACAGCAGAACACAACAGTGATATTTTATAATGCATCTGATAGCCAGTTGCACTGAGATTTACATCTTCAAAGCCCTGGGAACAAGGAGGCATGACCGGAACTGTAGGTAGCCTACATATAATTTAAACCTATGTAAATTCCTCCTGGGTGATGCTTCGGTTGGAGCAGACTGTGTCCCAGCCCCGCGGTTCTGAGGTACCAAACGGGCCCATGGCTTTGTGATCTGATCCCTGGTCTGCTACAGGGAAGATCAGATTGTCTGCACCCTGCATCTTCTGAAGGTTAATAAATGAAGCGTTGCTCATGAGTCAGGCTGTTACCTGTAACCTCACTAACTCCCTCCCGGCTGGTATGAATTTTAGTCAGAGGGAAATTATAAGGAAATTTTACATGGAGCAGATATAGTCCATTTGTTTATATTGATGAATATATGTGTTTGTGTATATCTAATAGTAAAATTTGATAAGTATTTGGTTACATATGCATACGCATGCGTGCTCGCTAGATATATTAAGAACACGCATATGTTATGTTTGTAGAGATTAGTTTGATATATACATTTTGGATGCATCTATTAAGTTACAGTTATTCACAGCCTTGCAGGATGCGAAAGTCATTATTATAAAAATATATTAGTGATTTTAAAACTGGCATGATCACCTTTCTGTTAATTACAGTCTGATTCAAGCCCCAGTTTTTTTCTGTCCTGTAAAATTGCCTGCTTAATATTCTGGTTCCCTTCTGGAAAGACAATAAACGGGGAAAAAATTTTCTCCACCCAGTGGGAGCCTTCCTTGGCAGCAAACGCAGCCAAATGGCATGAGGAAAGGGACCTCAGGCAATGAGTTGGTGGGAGTTAAAGGTGTAATGCCACATTGATCTGGTTTGATCAACCCAAGAGAAGGCAACACACAGCACTGAACATCAGTGCATGCTTTTCACAGCTTTTCACAGCCTGTGCTTGAACATGTCCAGGGTAGCAGCTGATTAGCGATTCAGAGGGCCCGTCTCCTTCCTTTCACTCCGTAGAAAACAGAAGACTAACCTCCTAGCTCCAGTGCCGAAGTTAGACAAAATAAATTACCATCATCCCTGCTTATCTATATAAAACTTCCCTAATGCTCCTGAATTATGTTAGGGATTTGTTAGGTTAAGCACATTTGAGATTATGAGATGTTTAGATAATAAGGGGTATATAAATGCAAATTAGATATAAATATAGGAGAAAGTAATGAGAAGAGGGTTTCATTGAGAATTAGCTGCTAGATAAATTCTCTTTTCAGCAATTTCTGTGTAAACTGCAGTGACTGTTCACTCCGAGGAGAGAGTCTTTGCAGTGCTGAAGCAAGTACCTGTTTCTGAATGCTCTCATACAGAAAGAGCTGAAACATATTTATGTCCTCACCCCAAAGATTAACACATTGTGAATAATGGCAGATTGCAAACCAGAGAGATGGATTGGCAGGGGAGAAGACAAGTGAAGCATCAAAATGTCATCATGCATTCATTATGTGCATGACTTCCCAATTAATGCGTAGACTCTCTCCTCTTAATGGAATAAATCTGTACCTCTAGAGCTACATAAACCATACTGCCTAACGCTAGCTTCTCGTGTGTTTATTTTTTCACTCCTGTTTACTGTGAATGCCTAGTTTGATAGCTTGAAAACAAATGTTTTCTTCCTTCCAATCACTTTCCTTTCCCATTTTTCTAATTGGAAATGGTATTCTTCATTTGCTTTCATGTTTAT
>NW_008824358.1:1864416-1884915 GCF_000699105.1 Pygoscelis adeliae | reverse complement strand
ATCTAGATGCCTTGACCTCCCTACCTGCCACATCTGGTGTGGGAGATAGGGAAAGCTCTTTGACCGAGAACTTCTTGTAACAAAGTTCGGATTAATAGTGATAGTTGCATAGTTTGACATTCTTTATTATGTTGATACTTAAAGTAAAGAAACACATTTTCTGTTTCTACATTGAGGTTTTTTCTGCTATATTCTGACAGTCGATTTTTGCTCATGCAGACAAGATGTACCGGACTTCTTACTGCCCTAATTAGGTAATTACTGTCTATCCACCATAACTTGCTTATTCATATAGTTGTGTAAGTACATTTGCAGGCTAATCGAGATACTTCAGTGATTCGAACTCCTGCATTTTTCTTTGATTTCTATCTTTTGCTGAAGGGCTGTGTCCTAACATTTCTAATCTTCTTTACTCACAAAGTATAAATCTTTGTAATGACCACCTTGACTGCTAATGCTGCTGTCATCAGTGCTTGTCTAGTTAGCCCCTTCCCAAGCCCCTTTCAGTCAGATTCATTCGTAGATTGTTGTTTCATGAAAAAATCACGTTACTTTCTAGCTCAGAAAAATGCAGAAAATTGTTGTGTTTAGAGTTGGTAACATATTGTGAAAAAATTCTCCAACATCTTGTGTTGGTTTGTTGAGTTTATTGTCTGTCTCGCTTGCAGAGTTACTGAGTATGCAGAGAGCACTTACGAATGTCCTTTCTGTGGTGACTTACTGATTGTTTTCCCGATGGTAAATGGCTTTGCACAGCTTCTACTAAAAGCGGTGTTCCCCGATAAGTTTTATGATGGCTTTTCAGGTCAAGGCTTCTGTTTTCTCCTTCAGATACCTGTGCAAAGTTATTGTCTCATGCATAAGCCCATGACAACATGCAATTTTAATAATACAGTGTGTAAAATTATAAATGTATTATGTTATGTGAATAGTAACAGCTTGGCCTTTGGTTTTATATGAAAAGCTGCCTTCAGAGCATTAATTGATCCCACTTCATCTATAGCCTTACTAGATTTATGTTTCCCTGAGGAAGTATCTTGGTTAGGATCATCTGTACTATCCTATATTCTGTGCAATGTACTATTGTTGTGACATATGAACCACGAATTACCCTTATTTAATACTCCAGTTTCCCCTCTTATGAGCTTCCTACCAATAGACACAGGAGTCCTCAATATTCCTCAGCTGGCCCTCTCAATCCTATTTGCAGCTATTAATGCTCTTCCTGTTTTAGCCTGTCACTCACACTTGAGTCCTTCATACATAAAACTTAACATAATTTTCGTAAGAGTGCACGTACAGGCTGCAGTACTGGATCATTAGTTACTACAAGTGTGGCTCTTGAGACACCAGCTATCAGGGGAGCCTTCCCACAGCACAGACCCTATTGCTCTTGTCAGGCTTCCCGTCACAGCTCGGGAGGAAGGAAAGCAATATCAGGCAGCAGTTACACATTATATATTTCTTACTCATTTAACATAATAGCTTTTCAAAATGTTTTAAAGACTCAGCAGCTACCATTTTAGTTATATGTGTTTTTAATATGCAGTTAGATATAGGCTTTTGAGGCATTCTTTGTCGCATAAACATGTTCATTTGTAAAGAAACAAAATTTCTAACACACCTTTTAACTGCCTCTTAACCAACTTTTAACCCACCATTTAGTCATGTCCCCCCTCTTTCTTTCTCTGCACATGTGTTGCACTTCCCTCATTGTTTGGTGCAGAATACTATATTGGAACACACACTGAAATTATGTCCTTGACCTCCCTATGACTCCTTAATTCCACTGAAATTGCTGCTTTTTTGGTTGTTTTGGGTTTTGTTATTGTTATCCACAAGTAAAAAACTAGGATTCAATTCCTTGGGGGTGACATTTGGGGATTATTTCTGCAGAGCTATGTTCAGTTATGGCATTAATCCATAGAAGTGTTGCATGTTAATATTTGGGATCAGTTTGTGGCCTGAAGAGAAAGTAACCCTTTTTGGGGGCTACCAAGTGAACAAACTGAGCAGAACGTGGTGGGTTCCCTTTGTCCTTGTTTTACCTGCTCTGTAGACATTTCTTTTCCAATGCATTTTCTTCAAGAATTTTCTGTCCCTGGCTTGCACTTTCTCAGGACATTCAGTTAGAGGCATCAGTCACGGTGCAGCAGTGAAGCTCTTTGTATACCTCCATCTTGTTTGCAGGGCTCGCATCAGCCTGAGCTTTCCCTGGATGTTAGCCCATCAGATGAAGCAGTTTCTCCTCTCCGCTGACAGAAGTCAGGCTTTCCCAGTTTCCACTTTTTCTTTGTTGTTCCCCAATTTGTACCTTTTCATTGCCAAACTCTCTCGGCAACTCAAGGTAATGTGCAGTTGAATAGCCTCTCTCAATTGTTGGAAAAGACAGGCCCTATTAAGTGATTTGCTTTTGCCTCTGTCACAATTTAGCAGCAGAAAAATTTAAGGAGTTTTCGGGGTGTTCTTGACTATTGCAGATGGTACTTCTTGCCATCCAGGAGACATCTGTACAGGCGATACTAGTTTCTCAAATAACGGTAATAAAGACTTCAGACAGACACGACGTGCCCACAGGACAAGTAATGTGAATAATGAAAAGATGCTAGAAAGAGATGTTTTGGATAAGTGGCAACATTTTCTCCTGGCTTTTCTATTTTTACATAGACTAGTGGATTGCTTTTTTTTTTTTTTTAATTTCTTTGGAGATGGAAGTTTTTATTATTTTACTATAAATTACTGATTAAGAGCAATAACTTTCAAGCTGGTATCCTGTCTTTTTAATATGTGAGATAATAGCGAACTTTCATATTTATTGTTTTAGGCTACCAGACTTTAAAAACATCCAACACATCAAATCAAGGGGGTTGGGGTTTTTTTAGAATAGTTGGATAGTTGGGCTTGTTAAGACTGACAATTTGATTTCTTAACACCGTGTGCTTAAGAGTATGCTGTATAGTTCACCATGTAGATCATTATGTGGTGAGAAGATTACATACAGCACTTCATTTTCCTAACGAATTGATCATAGCAACTCTAAAGGTCTGTATGCTAAATAGATAAAGGTAAAATTATAAACACAAATGCCATCTTTGAAGCACTTCAGTGAGTTACACCCTTTTGAAAATGTTACCTATAATGACATGCAGATGTCTACATGTAGTGTTATCCCATCTATCTCGCTGGATGTTGAATACTCACCCTTTTTATAGTTTGAAATGCATCTGGTGCCATAAACAGCAGACAACTGTGGGCTGTAATCACTCCATTCTGTATTTCTAAAAGGTTTTATTTCATTTTATTTAGTGGCTGAAATCATGCCATCCTCTTTTTTTTTTTTCTTTTTTTTTTTTGGCGTTCCTCTTTACTGGGTCATTGACAGACATCATCAAGACACACACATCTCTCTGAAGAACGATTGTTACTTAGCTTGGTTTTTCTGTACCAGTGATTCTTTCAGCGTCCTTTCTTGAAAATAATTACTATTGTATCGTTAGAGACAGATTAAGTTTCAGCATAAAGGCAATATTTCACTTCCTCGTGGTTTTTTGGGGTCTCAGTCTCTACACATATGTGGAAGTGTAGTGTGTTCTGCAGATCATTTGTTAAAGTTTAATGCTGCTGCTAACTACCACTGCAAAAGAGTACAGTTACCCCGGGAATATTTCATCCCTTTCACCTTTTCCTAATTTGGTATGGATTTGTGCAAATGCAATGAATAACAATTCAAGAACTGACCAAGTGGGATGCTCTAATTGCATTTCGTCAGTTTTCAAGACTTTTATCTTCCCACATTCCTGCACTGTTTTAATTGAGTTAAATTAAATGATGAGTCTTAAAGTTCTAAAAAATTTTTATGAATTAAAGGGGCCATGATGTAACTGAAGAATACTTCAAGGGCAATAGGTGCAAAACTGGAGGTAGCACTCATTTCATCTGAATTTAGATATCTACAAGAAACCTGTGTACCTGTGCAAGTCCTCAAGTCCTTTGAGGGAACGAAATTGTGGTAGGAAGCAATTCACCTAACCCGTTTTATATGCCTGCTCTACGAGAAGATTAACATAGAACTCAGAGAGATTCCAATAGGACCTATGACATGTATTTTCATTAAAAATTGTGTTGAGTGTGTGGGGTTTAAATAGTGTCAGCAGAACCAGCTCAAACCTCTCTAATTAAGGAGACAGGCATTACTTTTCTTAAGCGAAGGATGAATTGAGATTAACTCCTCTGACAGGCGTGAAACTTCCTTGACGTATGTGAAAATGAATATGGGATGTCCTTCTCAAAATTACTGCGCCTAATTTTTGTCTGTGAAACAAATCTTTTTAGAATAACACTTCTTGGTTTTTAGCTGATCTGTTAAAGAAGATTTTTAAATCACTCTTTAAAACAAAATAGTGATTTATCTTAGCTATGTATTTATCTCTAAATGAATTTAGTAACACTAGATTGCAGTACTTTCAAACTTTTCCATAAACCCCACTGAAGTCTTGTACAGAGACTCTGTGGTCCTGGCCATCCTCTTTCTAAATAGCCACCTATATCTACCCTCGGACGGTGAATGAGGCACAACGCGTGTCCTCAGGGAACTTCCTCTCTTTCAAAATGGATGGACAGCAAGCAAATGAAACAACAGCATCTTTGCTCAGGCAGCCTAAGGTTCTAATCCTGTATAAGAAATGAAGGCAGGCAAACGTTAAAAAAAAAAATATTAGTGCTATTAGAATATATTCTTCAGCTTCCAGGGAAAATGAAACATCAAGAATAGAAGGAAGAAAACAGTAGGAAGTGTATCAGAGAACAAGGATATGGACATTTTGTAGGTGGTGTTGTGGAAGGGAATGCTTAGAGATGCAGGAAGAAGATGAAATTTGGGAGGTGTATTCAGCTGTTTTGTTGCGGAGCAATACAAAGCAGTGCCAATATGCTCCAAGTGTTTTATGCTCTTCCAGAGCAGCTTAAATTACCCCAAACATACTGGTGCATCTTAAGTTAAAGTTGAAATAAGATTTATGACTTACATTGCATGCCTTCAAACCAAAAGGAATAATAATTAGTACTGTTCTGTTTGAATTCCTCAGTTTATGTTTATATACAACATACTTAATAACAAAAAACAAGAGAAAATTATAAAAGCTCAGGTTAACTGTTTTACACTTGCATTTCATTAATTTAGGACTGTTGTTTGGAAAACGTAAAATTTTAAAAGAGAAATTCAGACTTTAGTCATGAGCTTAAATTAAAGCCAACCCTGTTAAAGGGTGAAATTTGACATTCTAGTAACCACTCGTCTACAGAAACCAGAAGTGAATTTTACATTGCATACCGTCAGCTGAAATGATTCTCTTTTCTGAGACATACTATGGGAAGAATTATTCCATTTGCCCAAAAGGCTCTTCGATATATTGATATGTATCCTGACGGCCCGCCAGGGGCTTGTGCTACGGATGTACGTTTTATCTGTTCACATCTGAGTTTTACTGACAGCCATTTCTGTTGCATACCTTTAGCATGGAGCAGCTAAGTGTTTTGATGTTTCAGCTCTCTCATCGTTCAAGAATTACTAAGATTTTCAATCTAAGAAATTTGAAGAGTGACTACTGAAGTAAGAAAGAGTAGGTTTTATTGTCAAGACGAAAGATAAGTCCTATTTCATCTGTCTTTTTGCTTGCGCGAACAACTTAAAACTAGGTATACATCCAAGTTTTGTTTTCCTGTTTTGCTTTTTAATGCAATAAGAACAAAAGTTGAATTTCTGTTGCTCGGTATCTGCTTAGCCTCCAAAAGTGGTTTAAGCAGCTTTAACTCAGAAAAAAGAAACTCAGAGAAATTTTAACCGCCACTGCTGTTCATCCATGGAAAAATAGGCAGCATTGCTTTACTGACAAAGCAAAGAGAAAGGCTGGGGTATAACAATGTAAAATGGCACATCCTCTAGCAACTCGATCACAATCTTCAGAGAGCAATGAGTTTTTCAGTTTCCAAGCAGACTAAGGCCGTCGCTGGGCATAGCTGACGGCGAGATGCTCGGCGCAGAGACTCGGTGGTACATTGGACAGCGCTGGGACCCGGCTCAGGTGCCTCCCGTGCTCTGCTCGCTGGCCCCGCGAGGGCACAAATTAAGGTCATTCCCTTTTGCTTACGAAGATGAGTGTTAACTGCTTCCCTGCGTAGAGTTTCACAGAGATGATACGTCACCCCAGATCACAGCTGATGGTAAATGACAAGGAATGAGAGGGGAGGGAAGTGGTTTATAGCTGGGTGATTAAGGTGAAACCCGCCTGGCACGCGCACTTCTAGGGAAACAGTCACAGTGCTTTCAAGTCCCCGGGAACAGCTTCACAGACAGTATAGAGACAAAACGAGAGGAACCTTAAAGTAGTGGTTATGACTTAAAAATCTTACATAGGTGAAAATACATGGGAGGCAGACTGTGTTTTTTACTTCTGGAATTTATTCTGTAACCACTTTGGAGAGAGGCAAAAACTCTGTGCATTCCAGACTGTGCTGATCTTCCCCACTTGCCTTCAGCCTTTATTATCCTTTAGTTTTGGGGTTTTTTTGGTAGACTCACTGAACTATACTTTTCTCCAAGCACGTGCTTCCGGAGGCTGGTTTTGATTGTGTTCTTGTTCGACTCTCAGCCACTTCCAAATTGGGAACTGTTTGAAATTCCTGCTACTTGGCTATGGGACTTTGGGCACTTTTTTTTTCTTCTTTTGGCTTACACTTCATTATAACCCTAAAAGCACATCTAAACTTGTGGTCAAGAGTGCAGTTCTGAAAAGAGCTGACGTCGGGCTTGACAGCTTTGAAGCAGTTGATCGTTTGAGTTAATAATTGGTGAACAGCCTTGTTTAGCTCCAGTATGATTAACAGAGTGATGCCATGGAGTACATGCCCAAGCAAAGGTTTTGGATACCATGAATTTTTTTGCTCCGATGACTTAATTTAGACATTCCATGTGGCACTTTAAAATAAAGAATTCTCCAGTGCACCATTATGGAAACAGAGTTTCTCTTGGTCTTTGGCCAGTATTATATTAAGTGATCACTTTTAAGGACATCTGTTGTAGCCATTGCCTAGAAAAAGGAGTTCAGCCGTAATAGATTGGTTGTGTACACTTTCAACAAAGCTTTAAATATTTATACTTTCTAATTTATGGTGTGTGCTCTGTTCCTTAAATAAAGAGCTATCCAGAATATGATCCATCTAGCTCTTCCAAAAATCCAAAACAGAGCACTAACCCAAACAAAACTGTTCAATTGTATTACTGTTTCTAGTTTACCCCGGTTCCATACTATTTAAGACATTTCTCCCTTTTGTGATTGCTTAGTGATTATCTCAAACCACAGCTGAGTGATAAAACTAATGATATTTTCTAACATGCTCTGTGCCTCTGAGAATGTGATTAAAATATAAAGTCCAATGCCCATCAAGTAATCTCAAATCATCATTGCTATCTTTATTCTGAACTCAAATATAGCAGAACGTAGCAAAGACACACAATCAGAACTCCAGTTTTGACTCTTAAAGGCAGGTGGGGTTGTAAGAATAATAGGTTTTGTCTGCATCAGCCAACAGTTTCCCATAGCTTTGCTGAAGACCATTATTAGAAAGAATTCAAGTCTGCTACTTTAGTTTTGCCATTATTTCCTACAAATCACTGGGGCAAAATTGAAGCATTCTGAAATAATGATTCCACTCCTTAAATTCAGTAATTTTTAATCTCACCTACTTCCTTTGTTTTCTCCATGATTAAAGTTTAAATATTCCATAACTCCAAAATTTGAAAAGAACATAAGGAGTGTGTATCTGCTGGGGAATCACGACAGACTGAGTTAGCTTTCTCCTCTGTGTTCTCTAAACCAAGGCACCACACCGACAGATGTTTTGTGTGCTAGCGATAATTGGAGTGAGGGAGTATTTGAGCTTTACTCGTAATTTCATCATACGTTGCAGGCTTCCTTTTTCACGGCGCTGGGCACCTGCAACATCTCCACATGTGTCCCTGAGTCCCTTACTGGATCTTGTCAACGGGTGGCAGAACCCCTCAAAAGCTGTCCTACTGCACTTGGCCGGTTACAGACATCGCTGCTGTTCCCTGTTAATGTGTCAGCATAGCCCGTACATAAACATTAAGTTACAGTGCACACAAAGCAGTTGCAAATTACTGTTTGAAGGATCTAAAGAGCAAGCAAGTATGATATCTACTAAAGTTATCTATTTTCTTGAAGACAGTCTTGCCAAAAGAAACCCTTTTGCTTCGAAGTATTGTAAACATAACCGTAACAACTCATGTTTTCTATGAAAGATAATTAATTTTTAAGTTGAGCCAAAGACTAAAAAAATCCGTGGACTTGACACCAAAAGCAGGATCAGGGGATGTAACTTCTAACGAAGCATCTCTGTTTACTTTGTTCTCATTTAAGGAGCCTCTCTTCAATTATGTTTGGGTTTTGTGGCATCTTGCTTAAAAACTGCAGGCTGTACCGAGAGCAAACAATTTCCAAGCACAGCATACTGTCACAGACACCTTTGCCTCTTTCCCACACGACAGCAAATTAAACAGACACTTTGCCTCCTCCACCGACTTTTAAGTCGAAAAATAATCAGACCCAGCAAAGGAGGAGGATGCTCTCTGCTAAGCAGCCCAGAGAGAGGCCTGTCTCAATTCATTTAGTCTGTGCTTTCAGGACTGGGATGCGTTTGTTATTCCACTGCACAGCCCTAACGGACACGAGTTTTAATCAGATGCAGTAAAGTGTTATCCACGCTCTATTAGCATATTGGGTGTCCGGCAACTAGAAAAATACTAATGTGTGCTTGTAAATAGCACTGTTGTTGCATGAAGGTCAGGTCGTCTCCTGGTTCTTTGGGCAGACCTCTGACTCTGCAAAGCTGTGGGAGCTTTGCTGTGGGTTGACCTTAAATTTGTAACTGGGTCACTGGCTAAAACAGGCTTTCTGCTGTGCATTTGGTGCCTGTAATAGAAGACGGTCTGTATAAAAAGGTTTATGCAGAACAGAAGCTGTGGAATCAGGTCCACCAGATGGACATGGTGACAGGATCTAGACCTGTGCCGTGAGGATCAGCTTTTACCAGAGTCTGAGGCTGATGCACCACTCAGGACAAAGATACTTCTGTTTTGTATGACAGAGTAATCGTAATAATTATATTACACTTCCTGCAAATACTTAATAAGTATTTTTAAAGTTACATTCAAGTGATTGTTCTATGGATAGTAAAAACTTACACATGAAGATTTGGCTTAAAATTTGGGTTTGGGCTTCCTGTGGTTAAAAAGGAAAAAGGGATTCCTCTCATTTTTCATTTTAAAAAGGGGTGCCTGGTATTTTTTCCAGAACTATTGTGCTTTCCTCAATAATTACATAAATGCTAATTTTTTGCTACTTGCTTTGGAATTCTGTATGTACGCGTTATTTTCTCTCTCAAAACTTAAGTTATGGCAAAGTAACAGAACTTTTAAGACATGATGCTTTCCTGGGTCAATCTTTTCTATAAAGCATAAACGCAGAGAAAATAATTGGTACAAGCTCTTTTTGTATCTTTTGTTTGTTTGTTTGGGGTTTTTTTGTAAGACATTTCTGTTGTCTCTCATCCACAACTGGAATGTCCTTTCTAGGTATCTTTAAAGTCTCAGAGGGACAGGGAACTTCTCAGTAAAAACACCACCATGTCTGGCTATGTGGCAAACGCCAGGGGCACAGCCGGGTCAAAGTGTTCCTATAAGCACGCTCCTGTGATTCTGTTGGCGAGATAACCTGGCAGAGCTATGGGGGGAGGGAAAGAACTTGCGGTGCCAGACAAAATTAGGCTCACAAGACCTGTAAGTTGGAGAAAAACTTCTCAGGAAGTGCTCCCTTCTGCGTTTAGCACACTTCAGCCTGATTTAGTGTCTACTTTTAGATAGTATTCACCAGGAGAACTTGAGAATGCCAAATAATGTAACGATAGATCCTGAGTGTAACTCTTCACATCTTTATTCAATAACAAAATATTTGGTTCACTGATAAAAGTTTTATTTTAGTCAGTGTCCTGCCAATTATTTTCATTTACTGTTCTCTGTAATCACCTCATTAGCACCGTCTGCATTATGATGATACAACTGCTTCTCCCTGCATTTGGCTTTCCCTTCTCATTTCCCCCCAAATAAATAATATTAATATGTGATAGGACGATTTTCAGCTATCACCTCCTCCTCAATCTGTAATATAACGTTAGACTTGTTTGTCTGCAGGCTTTTTGGTTTCTGCTTTCCTTTCGCATAGTCTGGAGGATTTATATTTTAAAAAGCATTCTGTTTTCATTTAGAAGAGTTATTGAGTTATATGTGCCAATACATACATCACGCTAAACTCTCCTGAGGGTCTGGCTGTGAACTTTTACAAGAGGAGCTGCTGAACGTTCAAAACTTTCAACAGTTTGAATTCGTTTATAGGTGCCAAGCCCTTGAAAATCTGTCAAAGCTAAGTAGACTCAAAATGGGATTGGAGACCGCTTCAGAAATGAAATATTTTCAGAGTTGAAATTCTTGTTGACCAGTACTTTGAAAGGAACTAAAACTTTACTAAAACTTGAACTTCAGGACTTAAGTCAGTCTTTAACTACTAGAGATCAGCACCAGGAAGGCCTTCTTGAAGGTGGGAATTATTTTATCTACATCTGCTCTAGAGCTCTTTTACCTATCTACAGCATCTGGTACCAGCCGAGGGCCGAGGCAGAGTGCAAGTCTTACCAGCCTTGGGTCTGATTCAGTCTGGTAATTATGATGTTCCTAAAGCCCTGAGCATTTTGGGGAATCTGGCCTACAATGACCAAATGTCACTTCTGGTATTTAGAATTCTATCTAGATTCTTGCATATCTTCACATTGTAGTTAAGGCAGAAATTACATTGTCCCACTTATCTTGTAAATATATATGAGACTTTGAGCACAGATGGAGAGCTTCCCCATGACTTTCCATATATTTGATTAGAAACCCTACAGGAATTTTGTGTGTATCGTGTCTTCGTTCTTCTTTTCTAGAGCTGACATATTACTGTCATCATTATTTGTTTATGTGGTGCCAGCATCAGAGTGTTTGGCTCTTCATCAGTTGTCCGTATGTAAACCAAAAACTTGTAATTACTTTTGAGAGTGCCTTTAGGAGATAAGGAAATGACACTTACACGTTCGTATGCCCTGTTTTAGAAAGAAGTCGGAGGCATCGTGCTCCTGCCCTGTTGGAACAGATGTATCCGATATGCAAAATGTACATGCCACATGTGGGCTAACTATGAAACAAAATTAAAATTTTAATCAAAGTCTCCATGCGTTTCCGAACTATTAAACAGCAGATTGTTAGGCGTGTAAGTAGGTCACACGTTGTGTTGAGCGATTGTGCTTTGTCCTTAGCCATCTGGCAACATGAATCAACGTCAGCTGGATGCAAATATAACTCTGCAAAGGTGACCTTGGTAACAGGATTGGTCCACTGAGCAGAGACTACAGGAGGCTTACCTGCAATCACAAGAATACTTTAAGGGAAAATCCAAAAGTAAAGTTTCTTGATTCTAGGAAATCTTACGGCCACCGCTACCAGTTTGGTAGTCTGCTGTTTGTCAGTGGTAACTACATTTAGTTTCAAATCAGGGATTACTTTAATCTCTACGTGTATACTTAACTTTTCATTGAATGACTGAGAATTCACTGAAATTCAGAGTAGGTATAAATGAGGCGGAAGACACCAAATAAAAGAGAAAATGCTTCGTTATGGTCAATTGCTGCTAAAAAGAGATATTCCAGATATTATCCAAGGATGTGTTTTTGAGGAAAATTAGCTTTTGAAGTACTCAGTTTTTCAAAGTCTCTGGAGCTTAACCCAGCAAATAGAAAATACTTGTAGTTCAGTTGAAATGACACTATCAAGACAAATTTGGCCATGAGTTTTAAACATGTGGGTCTGAAATGAATGGGAAATTCCAAAAGGAAAACAATATATAATAAAACTTCCCTGTGTTGTTTCCAACTCAAAACAGCACAGCATTTTTCGTGTATTAAAGCCTTTGCTGGAGTGCGTAGTTAACTTTGCATTTTGCTGCCTTACTTCAGGTGTCAGTGTTTGAAATCTTTGGCTTAAGCATCTTTCAGAGTGACATGTCTGCATGACAAAATTAGAATCCAGTTCTGATGGTTCCCAGTCCTGTTTTGAAACCACTAATCCCACGAAGGAGTTTTGTGGTCTACACAAGTTTTCCTAGTTGACTGCATTAACAGTGAAGTCAGAGTTTCCCTTGTATGGAAAACAAAAAAGGGGAAAGGCAGATTTATGGATTTCCAGGTTCCGTGCTATCTACAAAGTGGACTTAACATATGCCAAACCTACAGCGAAGAAGTTCACTCATACATTGTCCTGAACAGAAGAAGCATTTTTCTTCTTCAACAAAGGAAACACGGTGAAGCGTGGAAGCCATCAGGTTTCTGCAGCCTGCCTGCCCCACGTTATGACTCATGCAGTTAAAAACGCCACTACAAAATGAGAATACAATGCTGTTGTCTGCACACAAACACACTAATTTAAAATGTGTGTTCACATACTGTGAATTAATTGTCTTCAAGATTCAGAGTTACTTGGTTTCTCCAGTTATGGCTAGGCCTATTGGAGTTTCCAGCTTTTTTATTATTATTGTTGTTGTTGTTATTATTATTATTTCTGAAAGCATTTTATGGGAACATAGGAACTACTCTTCTTGCACAGTAAATGTATCAAACCACATTTATTTCTCTTCCTGTAGTACTAAAGCAAAGAAAACTGCTGCTTAGAAGTTGTGTGAAGCTGTGGTAAGACAGTCAGGATGTGAGCAGGAGTTAGCCGTATGTTTATAACTGCCCACAACAAAGAATGTCTCGGGCCAACATTTAGGTGAGGGTGTAAGAAGTTGTTACTTTCAGTTGACTCACCTGCATGTGTTTGAGGATGAGAATTTGTCTTGCTGAAAGCCAACTGGCATTACGAAAGGAGAAATAGCAAATGTTGAAATATAATATACGTTCTCATAATCTAAGGTTATTATTGTCCACTGAAGATCACTTTTTCAACGTATTGGAAAAAATCTCGTTTAGTACTGAAACTGTTAAGAAGTACGTTCATCTAAATTACTGTGTCTCAGAGAAAGTTTACAATAACTCATAACTGTGTCCACGATGGACATGTGAAAAGTATAACGTCTGATTTGGCTTTAAGCTTATTTTCTTTTTTATTTTACGTAAAGATTATAAATTGACCTACAACTACAGGCTGCCTTGGGTATATCTAGATTTGCGATCAGTGTACAGCATAAGTTATTTTTAGATGTGAAATATCCTTGCATCCACAAAGAGTGTGGTTATTCACTTGGTATAAATGCGCTAGGGAAATAAGTAATTTTAGTGCCTTTAAGTGGTTTGCAATCATCTTTTTTCACTTTATTGGATTTAAATCTTTTTCCAGTACTTGTGAACTATTTGGTCGGATGTGTCTGTTTCTAATCGATCACCAAGTCAGACATAGCAATGTGATCTCTAGGTTCCTATTCATGAGTCTGGTTTAATTTCAAAGATACAATTTGAAAGAATTATACTAACTTCATTAAGGATTTCATTGGACCCAAGATGAAATCATGGTCCCTCCTGAAACTGTGAATCCTTACATTGATTTCTAAAGATCTCAGTCTGAATGGCAGATGTTTGAATCAGTGCAGCAGCAGACATTTCCTAGGATATTACTGGATTCTGGCACAAATTCATGAAGTTGGATCTCTGCAGAGACTCTTGTTACAGATTCATATTCAGAGCGGAACTTAAAACTCTTAAAGCCAGTAGTTTTAATGCATACTTGCATGTAAGTGCTTGCTTATAGCACTGTCTAACAGAAACCAAAGGGAACAGTAATTCCCCGATAACGTTAGAGACTTTTGGAGCAAATTGTTTCCAAATCAGGCAAAAATGAGCAGACATTCAGAATGCCAGACAACATCTGTAAGACCTGGAGACTGAAGATGGCGAACATTTCTGATCATACTTGTGTAGGCGTATTCTCAACTGTTTCCCAGAATCTATGAATTTTGTGGGTTTATATAATACTATTTACAAACCAATTGAGTCTAACTTTTTCTTTTCATTAAGAAAGTTAATTGGAAAACGTCCTTAGAAATTAGTTTTCTCCCCTGACATACTATAAATAAATAAGTTATGTCAGAAAACAAGATGAAGATAAACAAAGGACTGTTTCAAGCTTTCAAAGAACAGGAACAGTTTAGTCCTCTAAACAAGAAGAGTACATTTCATCATCTAAATATCAACATGTGCATTAATGTTTATATTCATTTTATCGTTATTAATTTGATTGCATTCTTTTAATAACAAACGCAGATAAAATAAGTGCTATTGCAAATATTTGCTTGCATTCATATCACTTCCCATTACTTCTGCATTTCATCAGTGGTTGGTGCTGTTGAGCAGCCTCCAAACTGACCCCAGCTGAGGCAGCGCCTCTCGGAGCCCTGGGAAAGTTGTCATTTAAACAGCTTCGGAGTTGCAGACTTTCTCCTGGCAGAGCTCAGATATGCCCCGAGGGGAGATAGTTGCCTGCTGTCACTTCACAATTCCCTTTCATAAGAGTATCAGCACTGCTGGTTTTATTGGCTTGCCGGGCGTGTTGAACTACTCGAATAAATGAGGTTGAAGGGAACCAAAAGCGTTGCTGTTTGATCAGACTTCACAGGCAATGTATAGGTTCTCATTCTTTGATCGCTTCCAGAACTGTATGCTGAGTCAGCTGTATCTGACACCGACCTTAGCTTTCTGCCCTACCCTTCCCTGCAGTCGGCTGAGTGAGATAAGTAACCCCCAAATTTCTTCCTTTTTTGTGGTCCTGCCTGCTAATGTAAATTCCAGTTGGCAGCAGATTACATTAATACACTTAATTAACTGAAGCTACAGCATCCAGCAAGCAGATACAGAATTTGCTCAGCCATGCCTGCAAGAATGGCATAATCTTCAGGTGAGAAAAGGAGGATTGCTAGGAATACTATCAGCTTTAGCTACACCAATTTAATTTATCCATAAATTTGAATTGAAGCCCTCCATCTGAAAAAAATCTGCAGCCGGAGTAAATTTGAAATATGACAAGAGTACTTTAGCCTCCTTATATTTTTGCAGATATAGTAGGACTCCATCTCTTCAAGAAATGTTAAAGTTCATGAATTTGCAATAGCTCAGTGCAGGAACAGAGACCCTAAAATGCTTGGTTCTGCATGGGCCTCTCACAAAAAGACAGTCCCTGCCCTAGTTGCTTCCTGAACATAGTTTTCAACCAAATGAATTCTATAAATATTAGAGCAAGAATTAAACACTTGTATTATGAAAGACAACTTGAAGTACTTCTTTCTTATTAAACCTAGTGAATATACGTTCAGCATGATTATTACATGAATTATATACCTATTCTATTTTTTGCAACGTGATTAATATCTCCAAGCACTGTTTAAAGAAAAAAATCCAACCACTAAGAAATTGATGAGAGACAGACTGGGATAGCTGTTTGAATAAGTATTTTTGGGGTGTCAAAGAAAATGCTAGTAACAAAGTTGGACACTTAAAATCCAGTTGCTTCGGAGGTTGTAAATTTTCAGGCCTGGCTTTATAAAGCATTGAGATGTTTTTGTTTGCCTTTTAAGTCTTGTAAGACTCAACGCAACATTTTAAAACATAGTAGTAGGCTAGCATCAGTCATCACAGTCTATTTAGCCTGGTGGCTAAAGAGTTCTTCCACTTATTTCTGGTTTGAGAATTTTACCTGCTGGCCCACAATTGGTACAGTCTTGGTCTGGATCTTTTTACAATTGCTTCTGAATGTTACTACCCTGAGATAAGCATCACTGTAGCTTTTGGGAATTAGAAATCTTCCAGACTGACATTTGTTAATGTTACCTTTCATAACATTTACTGGTTGGAGTTTAAACTCTAAAGTTACCCACATGTACAATGCTCAGGCAACTAGCTTATCAGGGCACATAAAATAAAAGCTTTAGAGGAGGCTTTAAAAGAGATGTATCTCTGTCTCATCAAGGCTTTGCTGGACTTCGTGCAAGTAAAGAAACATTTGTCGGCACCTGATTTGCCAAAGCTCTGAAGACATGCCTGTTCTGAAGTCTGCCGCGTTGCTTCCTCTGGGTTTTTACCTTTGTACATCACTTTTGGCATAGCATCCTGTTGTGGTTTAACCCCAGCCGGCAACTAAGCCCCACGCAGCCGCTTGCTCACTCCCCCCCGCAGTGGGATGGGGGAGAGAATCGGAGGGGTAACAGTGAGAAAACTGGTGGGCTGAGATAAAGACAGTTTAATAGGTAAAGCCAAAGCTGCGCACGCAAGCAAAGCAAAACAAGGAATTCATTTGCTGCTTCCCATGGGCAGGCAGGTGTTCAGCCATCCCCAGGAAGGCAGGGCTCCATCACGCATTAACGGTGACTTGGGAAGACAAACGCCATCGCTCCAAACGTCCCCCCGCTTCCTTCTTCTTCCCCCAGCTTTATATGCTGAGCATGACGTCATACGGTGTGGAATATCCCTTTGGTCAGTTGGGGTCAGCTGTCCCGGCTGTGTCCCCTCCCAGCTTCTTGTGCACCCCCAGCCTCCTCGCTGGTGGGGTGAGAAGCAGGAAAGGCCTTGACTCTGTGCAAGCACTGCTCAGCAGTAACCAAAGCATCCCTGTATTATCAACACTGTTTTCAGCACAAATCCAAAACACAGCCCCATACCAGCTACTATGAAGAAAATAAACTCTACCCCAGCCAAAACCAGCACACGTCCTAAACTCAAACTTCTTGGTGGAAATGTGGTTCAGGCTGCTGTGATTGATTAGATCGCCCTAAGATGAGCCTAAGCAGATTTTAGCCTTTTGCAGTGGGAATGAGGCAAAGATTTTTTGGAGGAGAAAAAAAAGTTGATACACTGGTAAGCAAAAGTAATGCACACTCTTCCTGTAATTGCATCTTCTTTCAGTTTATGAGGTTTAGTGAAAAGAGACAGGGATTGCACTGCCCTTCTCCTTATCCTCTGGAAGTTTGGTATCATGATGGAGCCCAGGGCGTACTGCTTTCCTGGTAACTCTGCAGTTCAGATAGAGGCTCAAATCTCAGTAACATGAATGCTCAGGAGCAATGTATTGAAAGCATTGGGTGGAATCTTCCTCAATTCAGTAACACTCCAATATATCCATTTTTCTCAGCTGTTCCCATGCTTGTGTACTTTCCTGACTTAACTGTGTTCCAGAAGTGAAAGAATTGGCCTGTATCTACCCAGCACGATCAGTTGAAAATACTTTTGTATAAACCTGACAACAAAAGTGTGGGTGGATAAGGTCAAACCCAGATGCCACCTGCAGATATCCCCTTGGCGTACGACTAGAGTATTATTCTCTTCAAGGCCGGAAAGGGCTGGAATTGAGACAGAAAGGCTGGGTGGTCCCCAAATCTAACGTGCCAAGAAAGAGTTCCAGCCTGCTGTGCTCTTGGTTCCTCAGGCTGGAGATAAAAAACACAGTTAAGCCATTCTGCACTTCATAATGTTGAGAAGACAAATCTCAGCGAGCGTCTCCTATTTTTCCCCTCATCACCTGACCTCACTTTGGCTATTTTGTCATTGCTTAGAGTAGTTGTTTTTATGAACCTCAGAATTAGGTAGTAAGTCTAGACATGGTCCACCAGCTGAGTCAATAACACACTGGGGGTTTGTAGCTAATTTTTCAGGGTTATATGCTGTTTGGAACAGGAAATCCATTATTTTAATTAGCAATAAATAGGAAATAGTCTGCTGTGAATTGATCTTAAACAGGTACTGCTGTCCTAAATTAGTTCAAAATAAGCAGGATTTTCCATTGAGCAAATTGATATTAAGGCATCTCGAGTTTAGAAGCAGTAGCTACATTATCTGTTTGAGGCTGACTTCAGTTTCCTTGTTCTTAGGCACAAACTAATGAGCTTAACACAGAGTACGGAGCATTGGGACAGAAGGGACTTCCCCATGTAATCATTTGAAGAACTAACTGGCATATATATTACATCTTACAAAATAAATGGAACTAACAATTTGTCAAAAACCAACTTTTTTGTTTGTTTATTTCGCAATTATTTAATGTTTAATGAAATTTTGGGAGATGATGTTTTCTTGATGTGGTGTTTGTTTAAAAGATTCTTTTATCTGACACTTCATTAGGAAAAGGATTTGGATTTTAAACATTCTTAGGAAATAAATCTCCTTCTGCTGCAGGGAAAGCTATGCAATCTGCTATATTTAACACAGAGAAGGACCTAAAATTGCCTAAGCTGTCACGCTAGCTCTGTAAGACAAGACTGTGCTATTGCTTTCAGATTCTAATAGTATTAAAATTTGAACTAACAGCTTGTATTTCATACAGTTTTGCAGATGGGAGAGTTGAGACCTTAGCAGTGAAACAACTTGTGGAAAGTTGCAAAGGAAGTCAGTTTGTCAGATAAGACAATGAAACTATTTCATTTGTATGAAGCATCGAATCAATGAGACGTCCATTTGCCTGATGCTTATCTCAATTTCACTGACATTTGCTCATAACCATTTCAGAGATGTTATTGGTATCACTTTGGATATGTACTGGTGTGATTTAGAATGACGTTTTGGGGTAGGAGAAGAATTTTTTTTAATTTGCAATCTTCCAAATTTGACTGTCATTTATGGAAAAGCCATTTCTGTCTCAGCATCAAGATCAGAGGACTTGGTCCTTTACATCCCCTGAAAATAATTTACTTGCAAAATACATGTATCAACACTTTACACTTTAAAACAATCAAATAACGTGGTACACTTGCTAAATTGAGGCAACGCGTATGTTCCACTGAAAAGCTTTTGGGCTTTACTCTCTTTGACCTGTTTACTATAAGGACAGAGGGAAGACTGAGCCATTGCAGAATACTGCTGCAGGCTGTGTTCTTACAGAAATAACTAGGTTAGCTGATGCTTAACTAGGCATCAGACAAGTAGTTCCAGTTTTGGGTACTATATACCTTATTTTAAAATTACGCATTGTGCGGACAGAAAGCTATTTTGAAGGTGGAGCTAAGCTGATTTCTCTTAGTTTTATGGTTCACCTCAGAGAACAGAGGTCCTTCCCAGTCCTTGTTACATTCTTACACATATATGTATATATGTGTCTTTGTAACACTCGAGTTTTAAAGGATGAGCGAGAATTCAGCATTGCTTAACATGAAATATTGAGATACTTAATCTGTATCAAAGGAATGTTTGAATGTGTCATCTAGGCAGACTAAGTCTTTACGAGAGGAAAAGTGTCCTTGGTAATGCAGATTCTTGCATAAAGTCTTTGACAGCTTCGTACTCTCCTATGATGTAACAGGTTTTGTGAACACTGATTGTTTTCTGTATAGGAGCCTTGGTACTCAGGCAAGAATCCAGCTTTACAGTAACGGGACCATTATAGGACAGCTAAAAAGGCTTCATTGTCACGTAAGAAAGAAGTTAGTAGTTCCTAAAGCTCTTGGTGGCCATGTCACCATGGCCAGTAAAAGAAGTGTTGGCTTCACTTCAGTTATTTTAGCGCTTACTGAATAATAACAAAAAACATTCTGCCTAGTAAAAATAAAATATAATTCTATGTTTCCTTTCTTTGTTTAGCCCACTCCCAATGGTAATCAAAGTCTTTTTGATTCTTTCATTCCCTTTAGTTGACCAGATTGGAATGCATTCCTTCATAACTGCTGATGAACCCTAAAATAATCCCTCGCCAACCTGCTGTTCTGGATTAGCTACAGCAATACTGACTCCCTTAGCATTCTTTCCATTTTTAAAGTAATTTTGACTTCTTTGTGATGAGTAGTTGATTCACAGGGGTTGCCTGACTACCTCTCAGACTAAGGCAATTTGCCAAATGCATCCATGGAGTGAGGAGTGAACTTTTAATGTACTCTGACTGATATCAATAGCAAAATTCAGATTGACTTCAGTGGAGTAAGCCCGGGTCCTAAATAAGTAAGTCTTTGAGACTTTCAATTTAAGTCATCCTCTGAGACGTTCACAGAATCTTGTCGGCCTCATTACCGCAGTGCGTTAACTGTTCACGCTTGACCAGAGTAACATGAACTCTGGATAAAAGAGTCCCAGATTGGACTTTTTGTGTCTAACCGTCATTTATTATGTTAATGGCAATATGTTTCTGAGAAATAAATTCCATTCTCTTGATCTTTGTCTAGCTTGCAAGCTAATAAATGTTATTCTGCATACAGTAAAGGTGATAGATAAAATGTTTTGTACCTACAGAATTTCAGTGATATTCTGCCTGGACCTTGTATTGAGGTTTGGGAGTTTTGTTTGGGGCTTTTTTGAGCTGAAAAATATATATTCTGACCTAATATATTTGTGGTATTTATGGAGCTGTTGCATAATAGTAGTTGATTTTTTTAAAAG
>NW_008824358.1:1831666-1864373 GCF_000699105.1 Pygoscelis adeliae | reverse complement strand
CCAGGACGAGAAATAGGAGTGCGTATGAAGACTATTCTTGCTGCAGTTGGATTGTCTATGTGCAACTTAAGTGTGAAATTGCATAGTGATGGGTTTCACTCACATTGTTGTTAAACCAGTGATTTTCACTGGCACGCAGTAGAATTAATCTGAATTGGTTTTACTGTTTCACTTAGTGAGATCAAAGCCAGGACCGTTCTCTTCCTCCTGCATTTCTTTCTCCGTCTGTCTACTTCACAGTCAGTCTCGGATCAATTAAGAAGCAAACCTACACGTGCGTTGTCTTTGTGACAGGGATGTGGAGGATCTTTTCTGATCCAAGGAAGATGAGATAATAATAAGATTTCACAACTTTCAAAATATGACTACAAGTTGCTACCTTAAATGTTTTTTGTACTGTTTCTGTGTTGCCATGAGCTAGATTTTGTCCTAAGTGTCTGTTTGTGCAACCTTGCTGTAGATTACACCCGTGGGAAAGCATGCCCTCTATCCTTTCTTTTCCTTTTTTGCTTGGCTTTGCAATTCAATCCTCTGTTTGTAGATACCTATATAAAGAACACTCTTATGTAAAACACATCTGGCACATTATTTTGAAGATGAACTCTACAACACAGCTGGAAACAAATTTTGAAAGCGAGTCATGGCTTAGTAATTTAGGCCAGAGCTTCTTCCATAAAGACCGAGACACTTTTGCTTTGTCCATTGATTAAATAATGGACAGTATTTTCAGCCGTTTTCCAGATGGCTTGGTTTTTCCCCCCAGTTTAGTGGCCAGTGAGCACTGCTTGCTTCTTAGTCATCTGGCCAGAGTTTCAGCAGAAATATGTCCCACCAATTCCCACCAGCGAAGAGGTATCCTTTAGCCAGCTGAACCTTTGATAAGAGCAATGTAGTACAGAAACAGGAGAAGGAGCTAGGCATGAATGTTTCATTTCTAAAAATCTTAAGTCACTTGGGTTGCACCATTGCTTAAAACTTTTCCATTTCCCCTCATACTGCTTTTTAAAATCTTTTCTTCTTTCTTTAACATGGTGATTTTGTGCTGCTGTGGTCTTGGAAAACACTGTGTTTGCCAAAGGCAGAGCCAACAGCAACACACGTTAAGTTGCTGAAAAACTGGGAGAGGTGTGAATTATATAGAGAACTAAATGATGTGCTGTGAGGCAGCCCTTGTCGATAAGCAGTATTCCCTTTTTCTTTTCCCTGATACAATACACTTTCCTTCATTGTATTTTTAAAGCTTCACAACAGATTATTGTAAAGAATACAGTCATATTAACAACATTTGATTGGAGGTCTTGGGTCAGCACAATTTTTTGTGGTGAATGACCAGGTTCTGTGCCACATTTCTATGTGCTAGCAAGAATACAAATCTGGACTAATTGTGGCAGTAGTTCATTATAGTAATGTCACAATAAATGAGAACACGCCACAGCTCTTCATGACAGCTTAGAAACCAGAAATATAAAATGCTGCCTTTTTTGTGGCCCTTTGCACAAGTGAGGGCACATTCAGGATCACCAGATAAACCAGAATATATGTAACTTCAGTATTTTAAAAGCTTAAACTTGCACTGGATTGATTTCTGGACTTTCTGATGTCTGGTGTCTTCAGAAAGCTCCTGGGAAACCAGCATTAGGTCGACATTGACTTTGAGTAGCAGATAGCGTTTTAACACTTCCCCCTGTCATTAGTGTTCTTCTACAGTCTAGTTCCCATGTGTGTCTTCTCTAAAATGTTGTCTGAGCACTAATGGAAGCAATGGTTATTTGGTTGCGTAGTTATGATTTGGGAAAGTGTACGTATTTTCTGCGTTGTATTATCTATGCATTAGAGATTTCACAAAAAGCTGCTTAATGCAATGTCTGTACATACAGAAAGATACGTCTCGCACTAGAATCAAGAAGTTGCTTGGGGATTTTAAAGAGCGGGTAATTATGACAACTACAGTCATGACCGTCAGAACAGAAAAGAGCTTGAAATTCGGTGTTTGTTTTAATCCCTGTGTTTTTCTCTTGACTTTCTCTTTCTTATGCTGCAAGACAATGCCTGGAGCTCCAAAACTAGTGAGCACCCCTGTGGTAAATATGTGTGCATAATATATAATATACGTTTGCTACACTAGCGTCATTTGGATCGGGAGTATCCTAATGGTGCAAGCGCACCGACTATATTGTTAAAAGCTCTATAAACAGTATAGGTTTTGAGTGCTGTGTACCCTACTTACAGCTAAATACTTGTATCTTGTAACCTTATAATTTCCTATCACTGTGGAATTCATGCTATCCAGATATCTCTGTTACTTTCAGTGGACTGTGTTTTGATAAATAATCAAGCGGAAAATCCTCAGTTTGATTAAGTAGAGGGGTTTTTGTTATCATTTTTGGATGTTGCTTTTATTGAAATGTTTACTTATTTTGAGCCTGATGTTCATCCTCCAGGTAGGTAAAATCTGCACATTTGCAAATGCGTGCCTACTTTGCACACCCAAATCCTGGCGCGTGAGCACTAGCCAATACGTACCCGCAGTCACCTGCATGCAAGGTAGACACACATTATCACAAACCAAGATGTGTACTTTAACAGGGAGGCTGGCTAAAACCGGTGCCAAAAGCAAGGAGAAGTAATAATGTTGCACAAACTAAGGAATTCAGCAAGGGGATGCTTAGCAGTGTTTTCCAAGACTGGTTTTGAGGGAATTTCTCATCAGATCTTAACCTGCCTTCAGTAGTTACAAGCCTCATTGAAGTAACTAGGCCAACATCCACAGTAACAAAATGTTTGTGTGCTGCAAACATATATGTAATTCTGTAAAAATTGCCAGTTTTAAGTAAGGCACTTTATCTGATTTGTCTGTCAGTGGGAGCACAAAACCAGTGCAGTATATAGATCAAAGGGACAGAAAAATGAAGTGCATCAGGAGAAGCGATAAGGAACTACGCAAAACAAAGTAGCTTTCTTTTTTCACTTTACATTTCACCTTCTTGCTGCTACATTTTTTCTGCTACAAACTGTCACCTTCTGCTTCCTCAGCTAATATTTTAGATTCATTTTGCATGACAAAATGGTGCAAGCTACCACAATCACTGGCACCCATTTCCTGACCATCTTATACCCAACATGTATCTTATAACACCATTTGTGTCAGTGTGAATGCAGTAGTTTTACAGCCCACTGCTACCAAGGTGAGAAAGAGTTCAAGGAGAAGATAAATAAAATGGTTTCATTCATTGGTTGCAACACAATATAAGAAGGTGGCATAAGTCCCATTACACAGAATTTCAATCAAATCCAGCCATGTTGTTAACTAATATTTTTTTGCCTGCCATTGTGACTCAGTTAGAAGGCATTTATGAACCTGCGTGAAAGTAAAATGAGGACACAGTGCTCAAACGTATTGTTCTGCTTCTTCACCCATTACCGAGGAAGTGACTCCATAATTATATTCAGTTTAAGAAAATGCTTCGAGAGGATATGTTTTGTAACAAGTTTTAAAAGTACTACTTCAGTTATTAACCTATTTGATCTTTAAATATTAAACGAGAAACTTTATTTTGTGCTATTGTCTATTTCTTTTTAAAGGTTTCAATTTTCAGTTTCATTTGTAACAAACCTGACAGCTAAGATAAAATACAGTTTGCCTCAGTGAACTTGCATGCAACTATTCCAGGGCTGACTCTCACCTAGTATCACCACAGTACACTGGATGCCACTACAGCTCTGGCTCCTGGACAATGTAAATACAATACTGTCTTGGATACGTGATAAAAGTATACGATGTGGGAAGTGCCAAGGTTTTAGTGGCACCAACTGTATCAGAAAAGAGCTGTGCTTTAACTTCTACAACCAGAACCAAGTTCAGCAATATATTCATGCAATTACTATCCATAGGAAGCAGTAAATTGCTTAATATTGAAATAACACTTACTTTAGAGTAAAACAAGACAGTTGCCACAATAATTTAACACAGCAGAGAATGAAACGTACTGCAGCCACTTGAAAATGGCACGGCAACGTTGTTTAAAGGCTGCACTTAGCAAGAACCAAAAAGTCACCCATTTTTCCAGTTCCTGGCTATAATTTTATAGCCACCTTCTAGTAACTGCACAAACTAAAAAACTTGGGTCTTTTTGATTGCTGCTGGATTACCTTCAGGACTTCTCTGGTCCAGACCTTAGACCTCTTCGAGAGAGAGAGTTTAAGTTCAGGGTGCTCAGAGTGGCATGTGATGAACCACAGCTATCCCAGTGAGTCAGCTCTGAGGAGCATGTAGCTGCCTGCAGCATGTCAGGGCCTTCTAGGTAGATGGGACAATCTGACGATCCTGCCGCTCTTTTGAACTATCTAACAGAAGTTTCAGCTCCAGAGGTAAACGCCAACTCAGGACGAAGGCAAGTGAACGGTAGTAACATCTCCAACAGCAGCGTGTCCCACACCTTGTCCTGCTCAGGCACTCGTGCAAGACTGACTCAAAGGGAATAGGCTGTCTGGTGAAGGAGCAGCACCATTCTTGTAAGCACTTGGCGATGTCCTTGAAGGTTTTCCATCCAAACTGCACTGAATTCGTGGGATTAGGCATGATTGCAGTCTAAAGCCTTCCTGCTGCAATGGCCAGAGGTATTTCTTCAAGCACATACTTCAGGTGGCATGGCTGATGCTCATTTTTCCCTTCAGAGACATGCTGCTTTCCCCCTCCCAGAAAAAAAGTGACACTTCTTGCGATGTGCATAAGCTGCAACTTCAACTAAACCCGGATCTCCCACATAACACAGTTGAAATATTGTCCTTTTTCAGTACGGAGTGACAGGTTGTGATAAATAGACTGATTTCTCGGGCTAACATGTACCTAGTCAAATACTAATGAGCCAGCACACAGAAGCATGAAGTAATCTTTTGTTTTTCATTAAGTGCATAGATTAAAGAGATGTTATTTTACTGTAATGCACAGAATTATGTCATTTCAGCTTAGAGTAATTGTTAATCACATCAAATTGAAATGATCCTTGGTTTTGTTTTAAAGAGCATAGAAGAACAAGAAGTAGAGGAAAAACAGAAGTAGAAATGGAATATGAGACTATAGTGAAAGTGAGTGAAACGTTCCCCTTTTTATCTAGTAATGCTAATGTTGTTTTCATTTTACATGTCAAAACTAAGTCAGGAGCGTCCACGACTTACTGCCTGGTGGTTCTTCTGAAATCTTTGAGCAATTATAGCCCTGATTATTATCTGCCAGATGCATAACATATGCTGCCGCTGACCATTACATCCTTTTTATACCGTGAAAGCAATTTGTGGCTTCTTCAAATCACACCCCACCCCATTGTCTCCCTGCCTGTTTTATTTATTGCTGCTTTTGCCCCACCTCAGCGCAGCGGTCAGGGGCTTTCTGTAACAGCATGGTTATACAAGCTTTCTTTCCACAGCCCTTTGGGTCATCAGAATATCCTCTGTTCTCTGCTCACAGTAGCTGCAGTACTCTCAGATCAGAAAACCAGGCACTATGAAATGTCTCTCTGAAGAGGTAAAGAAGATTGATGCGGGGGGAGGATGTGGGGGTAGGAATTGAGAGCATCTGAATGTGGAGGTATGCGATGGGGAAAGATGTTGAAGGTAGGAAGTCTGGGTACCTCTGAAGATAAAGCTTACCAAGCAGATAAATTAAGGATTTGTCATCTGGGACACCAGAGTATGGGATAAAGAAAGGATTAACCAGGGAATCGGAGCAGGAGGAAAAACTGGGGAGAGAAAGAGAAAGAATTTATGAATGCGAATCAGTAAAACAGGATTAGTGAAGCCTAAAGGGGAAGATTTAGAGGTAAGAGAGTGAGTTTTTCAGGGAGGAGGAAGGGAACAGAAGACAACTGGGGAAAGGCAGGCAAAGCCTGCAAGAAAGATGAAAGTAGATTAAAGTAAAAGAGTTTTTTTCATTGCTTTATGGAAGGGCTGATGATTACAACATGCTGATAGAATGAAGAAGTATTTCAGGGGTATCTGCTACCAGGAGACGTGATTATGTGTAAGCAAACTTCCTGAAACCTCCTGTAAATATAGTCATGCCCAGGTCTTGAGCTTTCACTGTCAAGGGGGTAGCAGTAAGCCATACGCCTTTGTCACTGAATCAGTGAATCCTGCTTGCTTTGTATTTTTATTTAATATTTCACCTTCTACTGCTTTCTTCTGGAATGCTTTGATATGCTTTGCTTGTCTTTGAGGAGAGAACCGCCATGGCTTCTCAGGACTGTATTTGGTAACGAAACCTGCCTTTCTGCTGCAGTTACCTGGATGCAGAGGATTTTGGTTAATTGCCAGGCAGGCAGTGTTTGCTTTTCAGTGTCCTTGGGCTCAACTCGCACACGTGCGCAGGAGTAAAAGGAGCCTTCTCGAGAGAGCTGCAGCTCGTCCTTGCTACGGAACATCCCTCTGTGGCTTTTCACCATCCCGCACAAGGTCTTAACGGTTGTTCTATAATTCCTAGTCCTTCCTAATGACAACCAAGGCTCAGTTTTGGGGACTACTCCTCTTCCAGTCTGTGTGGTGCCAGTACCAGCGTTAGCAGCGATGCACCTTCAGCAGTGGTGAAGGCGCACGTTTGCTGTGAGCGCTGTTCTGCTCCCTGGCCAGCATCAGTGTGGTGGTTCCTTGTGCTTTCCCCCCAGGTTGTTTCATCAGCCTGCCTAGGGTTTTTTGTTTGTTTGTTTTTTAAATACTTACCATGTATACTTCTACGGACATGTACTGGCAAGAGAGAAGGAACCAAGTCCCTATGTTTGATCCGTGCCTTGCACAATACAGATTGACTTCTATACTTCACTGAAAGGCAAATGCTAAGTAAGTTTGACTGATTTATAAAGTGTGACTATAACTCAATTTGTCAGGCTTTTTTGCTGTGAATCACCTGTCTCTGCCCACGTGGACACCGACATATTCTTCATGTATCTATACGTATCATTACACGCTTGTGGTTTATTTTAATGTTTTTATTGTTGCAAAATAAGTGATCATTTTTTCAAACGCTTGTTAAAAATAACACAATTCTAAATATTGTTTAGTTCTCTCATTGTGGTAAGGTTAGAGATTAAAACTGCTAGGTGGGGCCTTGATTTCATGAATGTTGTTTTCCTCTTGGACACAGGCAAGGCAACTAAAAGAGTACGTTTCCTGAGCAAAGTAGTTGTGACAAAAGAAAGTAGAGCCCATAATGAATATGTTGGCACCTTGACAGTATTCAAAAGAGTGACTTGCTGAAGATGGCAAAATTAAATTGGCAATTTCTCACTAGGGAAACTGGGATTTCTTTTTTGTTTGTGTTTTAAGTGTCACAAGAATATTGATTTCTCTTCCTGAGGGATGTTCTGTCTTCCTTTCCTGAAAAGCGGGAGGATAAGAATAGAGCTGAGCTGCCTTGAAACAACTCGGTGAACATTTGAAAAACCAGAAGTACTCCTTTTAACTCTATTCTTGTCATACATCACTTACATTTTGAACAATATGAGGCCAACCTCCTATCACCTGCCTGGGTCAAATTAGGATATCTTGGGAGGATGTTGGGGAACTAGGCAATCCAATTGCCCCTGCACAGTTAGAAGGAAATGAGATCTCAGAGAAGAACCTCCTGCGACATCATGTAACCACTTACAACGCCACTGGAGTTATTCTTTCCTTTGCTTTGTCTTACTCTCAGCACTTCAGCCTCATGGACTGTGTAAAGGGAGTGATATTAGGGGAAGCTATGCATGGTGGAATTACCATTCAGTGTACCCTATCCGTGCAGGAAAATTGGGACACAAAATGGATTAGCACTGAGTACGCAGGGAGCTCCGAACTGGGTTGAAGAAATCCATCGCCCCAAGGTTTACCTCGCTCCAAAGCAAATGTGAGAACGATGGGAGGAAGCTTTTTTTTCTTCCACGCCTTCCTGCCCTAAACTCTCACTACTGCATCCACAGGGCAAAGCAGTTTGAATGCTTTGAAGTACCTGGACAGGAGGAGGGCAGGCTGCACGGAAGGAGAGAGTCAAGTTTTCCTGCAGGCCATAAAGGAGTATCTCAGCTCTCGCTCCCATGTAAGAAACCACTGGCTTTGGGCTGAACAAAACTAATGACCTTAGAGAATATTTCTATGCAGGAGAGGTATATAATCCTTCTAAGCCATGATAGTAGCTGTGCAGAAATCTAGAGAAATTACCCAAATTTACAACTTCATTGAGGAACTGTCTGAATCCACTAGTGACTAAATGTTAGTCATCTATAGGAGGAACTTCCATTTAGTTAACAGTTATGTTTGTCAACTGCAGAAACCCAAGATAAAATTTTTGAGACAGAAAAAGAGAATGTAGACTTAACAAGTCTGCTCTGAACATGCAGCTGTTTTTACTCCATGCAGAATGGCTTTTCCACTAGGATGTTTTGGCTGGGTAGGGATGGCTCATGAGAGCTCTAAAAAGGAGGACCTAAAAGCTACTGCTACACTTTCCTCGTCCTTTAAGCTCTTTCAAATGAACACTTAAGTGCATGATAGATTTTTTCAGTGGGGCTTCAGCCATATGTAGGTGTTGTCTAGAATCAAGCCGGCGTTTTTTCTAAACCTGGATTTTTCTAAGTCCTTTAATAGCTGTTATACACAACCAGAATTCCGCACGGTGCAATGTCAGCCTCCATGTTTAATTACTGTATGGCCTGTGGGAATGATATTGCATGTGGTAGCTCACATTCTGACAGCTTTATTTTCACAAAGTAGGTGTTAATGCCTGAATAAAACATATGGCATGGAGCTCACAGGACAAATTATTTCACAAACTGCTGATACTGAAGGTTAGTGTTTCTAGAAACTATTAGTATATAGAATAGCTTATCTGTGGTCCTTCTTGAGATTATTTATATTAGTATATTTAGAAGTACCTGTTCGGATCAGTGTTTTATTCTGCAGGGTGTTATATAGGTCAGTGAGATCTCAGTGTAATATTTCTGCTCTTAAAATGCTCCTTTCTGCTGAAAATTCTGCAGGTTCAGTTTTCGAAGCAGAGATCGGGTTTCAGGAACCACTATTCCTGACAGGACTGATGGCCTTTGTGGCAATTAAATCCTTCTCTGTCCTTTTAGTAATACACCATATACCGCATAGCTTGGCTGCTGCTGAAGGTGAGGTATGATAGATGTACGAGCCTGTAATGCTAAGTAGCATGGAAATTGTAGAAGCTCCTGGAACGGTAACTCATTGTCACTCTTTTTCTCAAGGAATCATTGCAATTCTGAGCAGGGGCTCGCGCTCTCCGTGGCATAATGGAATACATTCTGCAGTAACTTCTCCCCAATTCCATGTCAGTGTTAAGGTCTCCTCTTGCCTTGGAGTACCCTTCATTCCCATTTGTATTCAGACAGACACTACTGCGGCTCACACTTGAAAATACTAATTGGTTGAAAATTAATTCAATTTTTTAAATTATAACTTGGCTTTTTTACTTTTTAAGTGACTTTTTTTTAAGACGGGGGTTAACTTCTTGTAATATCAGCTGCCCTTTAACGCTTGCGACTCCCTCATAAGCAGATTTAGTTCAGTGATATAAACCATGAGTAAGGATTTTGCATAGGCCAAGATCCTTTCTATTGGCTGCTGCAGGAATTGATACAGTGTGAAAAAACAATAAGCCTGCTCACAGGTCCAGACCTTTTATGTGAAATAGGTGTCTGTTTTCTGATCCAATCACCAATAAAGTAGAGAGTACATACTGTAAATCTGAATGTTGCCTGCTAAGAAGCTGAAGTATTCTGTGCCCTGCTGTATTCCTTTTTGAAAAGTTTGCTGGGCAAGTTAGCAAGCTTCGCCACCCAATCTTCCTAGTGTGACCATCTGTTATAGGTGCCCACCACGACAATGTCCATTTTCATGTCCAATTCCGTCATTACCCAGAGACTTTCAGCAGGTCCCTCTCTTACAATATGCTGGAGATCAGAAAAAAAATAAAGATCTTTGATAAATATCTCACCAAAGACCCTTTTTCTACCTGTCCTCCCTGAACAAACTGTGTCTTTTGTACGAATATTTCAGTAACGTGAATTTTTATACAAAATCTGTGTTTATGCCAGTGAAGTCATTATTTTGATTTACTTAAAAATAATCAGCTGCCTTCCCTTTTTGCCCCTGATTTGTGAGTATATGCATCCACAAGCACACAGACATGTCATAAGACGATTGACTCAGTATTCACCCTTGTTTCCCTCCTATAACCATTTATGAATACCAGTAAGAGCACTTCTTTAATAAACATGCATATAATAGAGAACATTTTTTAGTGTCTTTTAAGAGAGTCACATATCGAGCACAGGATACTGCCATTAGGAAATCTCACAGTGGCTAGGCTGAACGTTAAAGGGGATATCTTTTTTTTGTGCAGAGAAGTGTAAACCGCTGTTGTCTGAGGATAAAAAGAGCTGTATTACACACAGAAAGTTGACTGCCCAATGCTCTGCCTTTTCTTATTTAAAAGTACAATTAAGCGTGGGACACAGGAGACAGTAAGGTGGAACAGCTCTGTAACTGCTGGTGTAGCACGCAGAGAAGACTGACAGATAGCGAGCTGCTGCAGCTTGTCTGACTTTGAAGAAGCATCACTCTCAGGTATGATTACCTCCGTCAGGCATGCTTTTCAACACAGAATATTTCAGCTGCTTTCTTTCTAACTTCTGAGGCAGGAAGGCACCATTCCCAAGATCTGTTTGAATGAGCTGAATATTATCTTTGACTCCTCGTTCATGCTGCAGGCATAGAGGACTTGGGGAAAAAACACCTATCGGTTAATGGCTGCACTTTTTAAAATAATCCCCCTTCCCATCGTCGCTGCTGCTGAGGACAGCGGCTGCAGTCAGCAGCTCTTACTGATGTGGCAGTCCATGCTGTGTGCCTCTGACAGATGCCAGCATGAACCAGCTATAATGGTACAAATGCCAAATGGTAGTTTCAGTGTATCAGTGAAGCAAAATATGACCAGACAAGAGAAATTCAGTTGTCCTAAGATCTGTTCTGCAGAGACGGCAAGACTTAAAAGAGTGGGTTGAAGCCTTCTCTGAGAGCCTAGAGCCATAACAGCAGGAGAAGCTAAAAATGGTGTCTTCTGCTGATGTATAGACCAGATGTTCCTCTGCAACCAGCCTCCCTCTAACTTCTGGAAGACTAACTAAACTATTTACATTTCCCATCCACATTTACCTTGCATTTGTAAATGGTCCCGTTGCAGAATCTTCTTAATCGGCTGTCCTTCGGGTTGTATGTGTTGCTGTCCTTCCCATGCTTTAATCACTGGAATTCTTTTCTTTTTTGTCTGAAAACAGTCATACCGTGCGATCGGAAAATGAATGCACTGAAAATGCAACACTGCAAATTAAACACGTGGATAAAGGCTTGTGGCTTGGGTAGTCTGTGTTAACATGTGACGAGAGAGAATAGTAAACCGAGCAAGAGTTCTCCTGTGAATTCAGTGCCCCCATTATCTCTCCTTCTTTATCCGAAGGGCTGAGGAAACCTTTTTTGTTAGCCAAGACAGCTTGGTGCTTCGGCTTAATTTTCATTGCATAATTTTAAATACAGATCGTGTCTACAGTGCTGCAATTAATGGATAGCCTAAAGACTTATTATTTCAAACTAATTGATATGTAAGAAAGTTTAACTAACATAAGCGATAAGAAATTTTTAGGAATAACTTCTGTAACTAACTCAGAATAATCTTTTTACTGTTATATAGAGTAGCAGATGACTTAATTATTCACTCACCATCACTAAATCTAATGCTTGTTTGTATTTCTGTAGTTCTAAATACATTTATATGAGATAGGGAAAAGATGGCATTTTATAGTCATTGTTCTAAAAGGGTTTTTTTGCAAGTTAATAATCTCATTCATTTCTGATACTTGCCTACCATCATTTGGAATACTCCTAAAATTCAAGATTAATTTCTGTTATCCTCCACAAAAATGTGTACTCTACACATATTTTAAATAGAGCTTTAAACCAAGCAACCGATGTTTTTGAAGTATTCTTTTGCTTCCTCAAAGAACTTGATCACTTATGAAAGGCATTTATTTTTCTAGTGTTCATTAAACTTATCTTCAGCTAGATTGTGATCAGAATTGGCACCACAGAGTATGCTGTAAAGTTGTAAGACCTCTCAAGAACTTTTTAATGCTTTTGGAAGATGTCAAGTACCGAAGTAATAATAAAACACTGATAGAGCATTAAAAAGATAAGTTCTTACAATGGAAAGAGGTTTTGTTCTGCTGCCAATTGTTTTTTTTTTTTCTTAAATAAGCTTTTGCATGGTACAAAACTTTTCCAAGATAGAAGCTACCAATAGTGATACGCGTAAATGAAATCAGATTAAAAACAAATCAGGGCTCTAAGGAGATCATGTTATACATTCTGATGGCATGCCTCTCAGTGGAAAAAAAAGCAAAGGACTTAGTGAAGTTCCATGAGATTCATCTCAGTTCAGGCTTGACCCTCTGGTGAACTAAACTTGGATGAACTGTATTAACTTCAGAAGGAGAGAAGCCAGGGACCAAATCCAGCACATGCTGATGTCGATAGAAAAGCTCACTCTTCCTGTAGTAGGCTTGAGATCTGGATGAGGCCCCAGTGTGACCTCCGTGTGCTGTGGCCCACTGAGAACGGTGGGGAAGGCAGGTACCGAAGGAACTGAAGTGGTTGTAAGTTGTAGTATCCCTTATTTTCCTGGCTTCTAGGGAATTTGCATGTCCCTTTTCCTAGCAACAGGATGGTCTGACCACAAAACCCAACTGTGCTATTGGCAATATCATTAAGAGATCTGTTCAAGAGGACTTTAAGATGTCCAACTGCATGGCAAGATGAAAAGCATACCATAGCGCAGACTTAAACACACAAACACTGTGACACGCACATTTTCTGTCACCGTAACTCACTGAACATATTCCACCACACTTGAGAAGAGCTGACCTCAGGGTCTGTGCTGGCTGGTTGGGCTGTAGCACGCTCAGGGTGGTAGTCCTTCACCCATACTAAGCATTAAGAGAGCAAAACACCTTCAGAGGTTTCCCTTCTTCATGGAGCTCCAGTGCTCAACAGAAACCCACATCAGGGTGTACGCAAAGAGGGAGAAAGGTGAACAGGTCTGGATGCAAGAATGGCGTCTGACCTTCTCTGTGGGAATTTGTTATCTCTACCTGTCTGTTGAAGGAGGCTTGGATTTTAAGCAGCAACCTGGTCCCATTTCCTAGACCCTTTCGTGCTTTGCAGCTTCCTTAAATTGCTAAGACAAGACAGTTGAAACTCCTGAACCTCCAAAACACGGCATTTGCACTGCTCCTTTGCGAGTCAGGTTAGCTTCAGATCGCTGTTTGGGAAGGAGTGTGCACTTCATGCCATTTTGTGCCAGTGGTTCTTTCATTTGACCTGGTGAGTTTGTGCCTGCGCTTATACGGTTTCCCGTACGGTAGATCCAAAACCCATCAAAGTCAATCACTGTCGTCTTGTAGACTTAAGTGAACTTTGGCTATGCCCTTTAACAGGCATGAGTTCAAGCTACTCTGCGCAGCACTGAGATAGGCTTTGTCTTGTTTATCCAGCTTTATGAAGTTACCTTATACGTCAATTTTTACGTTACGGGATGCTTGCTGAACATCATTGAAATAAAGTTGTCTGCATGGTTCATTTAAACTTGATGGGTAATTAGAGAGTTGCCTGAGTTTGCAGTAGTCAGCGTTAATATGACCTTTGGAAAAAATGTTTAAATAAAAAACAACTGAACTGAAATATTAATCCCTTAACCTTAATCATGAGGATGGCTTCATGAACCTCCCATTGCATAGTGCTACTTAATCCCCAGTAATAGCAGAACAGACAAGAGGAGGATTTTTTCCTTTTAAGTTCATTGTAGTATCAGGAAGTAAAAAACCTTCAGGCTATTTTTAATTAGGTTGAACCTCTGGGCAGTGCCACTTTTACATTAAGCTATAAAGTTTTTAAGAGTTGCGGTTAAAATTCCACACTAAGTTTGCTTCTCAAGTCAAAAAAAAAGTGTGTTGTGTAAGACAGCACGAAACAACGAGAAGTGGTGGATATATATGGATGAAATAATGGTGGAAGTAGAGAGATGTGAAGATAATAGTAATACATAAACAGTATCAGACTCTGGATCCTTAGTAGTGATGATACATCTCCGTTTGATGTTCATTATATAATAATGAACATATACATCAATATATAAATTTGAATTGAGTCCCAACTTCCTGTCATTGTTAAACTCGGCCTCAAAACTTTCCTGACACTTGGAAGTACAAAGGCCAAAATACTGAACCATCATTTGTGGAAGATGGAAAATGAGGGACAGCAGCTCCGTCTCCGCTGTTAAACTTCTGCCAGGTTCTAAATAGATTTCTTTCATTAGCTTGTTACGTTAGAAAATAATGGGTCGGTCACTAAATTGGCTCATCGTTTGGGGAGAGTCAATGCACATCTCTGCTAATAGTGAAGAGGAAGCCAGATTCGTGTTGTTAATGAGTTAGGAAATATTTTGGAATAGTCTTCGCGGTTACAAGGGATTACAGAACTGCAACTACTTGAAAAGATTTTCAAAGAAATTTCTAAGGCTTTGATCTTTATTCAGAGAGTGCTTGCTTTCTAGTGTAAAAACATTCATTTTTAGCAGGATATTAACAGAAGGACTGACTGCTCAGTAATTTTCCAAGCAGACTTTTCAGTGAGGCTCCATCTTGCAGAGGCTTTGTGATGTGAAGAGGTATAGTCAGAGCAAGGTAAACTTCAAAGTGCAGCATAAGGCTTTATCAGTGTGATCATTTTTTGAACTAATGGTGGCTTACTTCCAAACTTCCATGCAGTTCCCTGACAGTTATCAATGACATGGAAATTACAGTGAGCGTGTACCTTAAGAAACACGCCGTCTCAAGATACACAGACCTCAGTGCATGTTAGAAGCTCTTATTAGTCTAAACAGGCTTGAGAGTCTGGGCTGAGTAGCAAGGGCAGAACGGTGAAAGGAGGTTCCAGACGTAATCATGGGATGACTCTGTTTCTTTTCCATTGAGTAGCACAGTGATGCCACTAGAGAGAGATAGAGAAACATGTTATTTATTTCCTTTTTCTTGTCGTATTTGAGAAGAAATCTCTGTGCTCGGAGGGAATTCTCTGCGATACTGATGGGACCTGTTAGAGATGTCCTGCCAAGAATCAGACACAGGCAACACTATAATTATCTATTAGCAAGGTGGATGTGAGAGACTGAAAAACACTTTGTTAAACTGTATTCAGAGTTCAGTTTAGGCAAGGATCCAAAAGTTGTGGTGTGGGTTTCACCACATTTTTTTCAGACCTGTACTTCATCAGCTCCTGAGCCCTCACACGGGAGGCCTTAAGCACCTGAAGCTTTCGTTTCTTGTCTCTCTCCTCTTTCAAAAATAGCCAAAATCTCTCGCTCTGCAGGACAGCACCACTTTTAGGCAAAGCACATTATACATAAAGTGGCCGCGCGGATTCCAGGGTCCCCTGGAGACATCCTGCTCGGCTGCCGTGGTGCTGCGCAGCTCTGAGAGTCCCGCGTTCTCCGGTCCACCCGGGATTTGAAATATTTCTGGAATATATCATTGCTGTTGTAACCTCAAGATGTCATTTAAAAGGAGTTTCCAAGGGACTGTTATGACCTCTTGAGCTGAGACTTACAATACTGCTACTCTTCCAAGGCCTGTGCTGTTGGGCAGTCAGCTAGCTGCCTGTTTCCAGGGTGCCTTGGAGGCATCATGGAAGTGGAAAAATCACTTGTGAGAAGGTAATGGATGCACTGATTTTTTTAGTTGCTTGTTTTGAAGACAGTATCCAAAATATGGACAGCACTTTGTAAAAGGACCAATTAAGAAGCTCGATTTGAGCTATGTCACCAGAGTTATTTATCCTGGATCCACCCCAATAAACTAAGGGCAGTATCTGATGATAGATGAGACTTCAGTGGAGTTTCTCTGGATTTATTGCACTGAAACTGGGCAGATTCTCTTTTGCTTATAGTGAAGCTAACTTATTCCAGTGATAATGAAAAAGAGCAGAATCTAGCCTTAAAATGTTATACATGCTCATGGAGAGGCGATTTTTTTCCCATTCATACCAGCTCAAATTATCTTTAATCATATGCATCATGAGGTGCATGTGTCACGTATTTATAGAGTCATCAAAAAAACACTTGACAGCTTAAGAAAGCATTTTATCCACAAAAGGAAACAATTACACAAAATAGGCATCCGAAAGAAGAGTGATTCCAAGTATACAGCTCACAAGGCACAGAGCAGGGCTTTGCATGAAAGTAAACTGCTGTACTGATGAAGAAATAGGAAACAAAGTCATTGTGAAGAAAATCCTCCCGTAGCATTCAGTACAAGCTCTCTCTTTAAAGAAAATGCAAGAGATCTGACATTACGAATAATAATACAACGGCTGGTAGGAAAAGATCACCAGTTTAGGCTTTTGCTGTAAGGAGCTTCTCTAACTCCAAAGTTTTCAGCAGAGGTACAGTACAGGCATATGTATATATAATACACATGTAACCTGGGCAACACTGATGGGCATCTCATCACTCAAACATTTATTTTTTAATCAGCTTTTGGAACAGATGTTGGTTTACGGTACAGAAAGAAGATACGAGTTTCTTTACGAGAGCGTTAAAATCTAGGAGCCCAGGTCCCAGGTTTCTTCGCAGTCCCATTGGTTTAAGTGAGGTTGCAGTTAATAAAGGTGGAGACACAGATTGATGAAGGCCCTAAGGTTACAGTCTAATGCCTTGAGACAGCAGATATTAAAGGACTCATTTATATGGGGACTTGTTGTACATTAGGGAGGCATAGCAAATCACCTTGGCTTTAACAGGAAGAGACACAAAGCTTGAAACATGGAAGATAAGAGTCAGGGGAAGTCGGAGGGGGAGTATATGAATAAGGGAAGATAACTCAGTATACGGTTTCTAGACTCCTTGGCTTGTGACATACTTCAGGTGTTAGAGTGATTTTTTTCAAGCCTGTCTTGGGGCAATTTCTGAAGGAGAGTATGTGGACTGTGCAACCTGTTGACGTAGGAAGGCAGGGGTGCCAGCAGCGGATCAGTCAAAAATGCGGCAACTCCTGAGGGAGCGCCCCTGGTCTCAGGAATAGCATGGAGCCCTTGCAGGGTGGGAATATCGGCTTGGTGTGTTAGACCTTGTGTGAAGAATTAGGGGAGCTTCGTCTGGGAGAAAAAGGATGTGGGGTGGGGCTGGCGGAAAGAAAGTCCTGGATTTGGTGTCTCTCCTGTCTGCCATGGTCTGAAAAGTAACCATTATTTGAAAACGCAGTGATGGGCATGCACCGAGACTGAGATGTCCTTGTCTGAGGACAGGACTCATTAATGGGAGCTCTCCAGTCAGTGTAAAGACATTTCCCGCACGGGCTGTCGTTTACCTAGAGCAATGCTGTTCCCTGCGCCGTCTCTGATACTGAGTGCCCTTAGGTTTTCTTTAATGATTCCACACTCCGACATCTTATGAGATAAACCTCGGGTACCCGAACAGTTTCATTTCATGCTTAGCTATATTGTCTATGAGTAGCTATGTTAAGCCCAAACGTTAACACGGTGGCACGTTCCTTTTTGCACTTGCTTGCAGTCACTGGGAGAAAAAGAAAAAGAGAGCATTTAGGTGCTCTCTGCACATGTAGAGAGAGACGTTAGCTCCTTTTCCAGGCCTGGATAAACAGCTTCCCAAGAAACTGCATTTCCCAGCCGCTTTCTTTGGGCCATTCTTCCAGACGGCAGAGGTGGGTATATCGCTTTTGGAAAGGTCCTGCAGAGGAGTCCCGGGTTCTCCTCAAACCCATCATCCTCACCTCAAGTCACCGTCTTCTGCAGCCCCCCCGTAGCGCGCTGGGTGCTGCGGAGGGACTGCAGCCATGAGGCGCGAGGACAACTAAGCAGTGGTTACTCCTTTGCCTTCCCAGCAGAACTCTGCTTAGTGGACGGAATAACATGGTCCTTAATAAGAAACTCCTTCTGTTTCCAATTAAACAAAAATTACTGCCTATAAATCACTTGATCCCTGAGCTCTGTTCCTCAATTTCACTCTCTCTGTTATTGAGCCTCCATCTGCTTTTAACAATTCTTGCTCCTCATACGTCTTTTAATGCTGTATCCCTCCAGAATGGCTTTCTAATTAAGTAAGCTCTGAAAATGAAAAGCAGCAGAACAGCAGCTTGCTTGCTCTCTGTACCCTTAATCTGGGAGTCCTCTATGTGCTATTTTGGAAGCTAAATTGAGGTCGCTGACATTATGCATATTTGTTGTCTGATGCAGTCTTAAAAGCCCCAAATCCTCTATTCAAAATTATCTTTAGGGACATGGGTCAAACATTTGCAGGAAGAAAAATAAGTATTTGGAGCTTTAGCAGATTTAGAGAAACGGGGGAGGAGCGAGAAAGGGGCCACAATCTCAGACCAGTATTTCTGTTGAAATATGCTTTCAGTGACCGGTGAAAAGATCACTGTCGCTGGTGTTAAAAAAATGAACAGTTCCAATGACATGTGAAAAGGAAAATGGGAGCTTTGCTAAACAGAAATAGCCTGCAGAGGTTGCAGTCCCCCTTCTGTTACGAATCGTGTAGTAACCAGTTATTGCCTCTTGTCAAAATACATTCTGCTGAAATTGCACAGAGCTGAATGCAGTTGAGTTTCTCATCAGTAAAACAAAAAGAACAGGGCCTGTTTATGTGGAATTAAATATTATTCTGCATGTGGGTAGTGCCACGGTAATTATGGATACAAATTAGTATCACACTTCAACTGGTGAATAAATACAATAACCAAATACCAAAAAAAAAGTCATTATTGTGCTATTTTGCTGCCCTCTGCCTCAAGGGGAAATAACGCAACTTACAAATTTGTCACATTTGGATTCAGAACACAAAAATTGTTAAAATCTTTTTAAAATCTTGAGAATAAAGAGTTTGCTGTTGGAAATGTCAGGCGTTGTTGGAGATACCAAACTGTTTAGTCGTCAGACTGGATTGTTGAGCCAGGATATTTTGAGTATTTTTCACTCATCATTCACTGCATCATTCAGAGCAAAAACGAGCGTGACCAGGAAAACAAAGCATTTATGAATAATGCAAAATAAGATAGATTTAAAAGGAGGGATAAAAGAAACACAAAACTCAAAAAAGTGGCCTTACAGAAAAATTGCAAGTGGAATGGAAAATCTGAGACTTAAAAAAGTTTATTTTAAGGCATATCAAATTTTCCAGTGGAAGAACTTAATCAAAACAAATATGGCCATAATGAATGTTTTTGCTTCAACAAAATTGCATTTTGGTGGGGTTTCTTTCACCAAAATGTGTAACCAGTTGTATTTCATATGTAACTTTAGCAAAACATTTTTGCTTGAAGATTAATTCTTTGGATGCTTTTTAAGTGGTGACCCTTCCGTTATTTTTGAGTTGAAAATATATTTTAAACAAACATGTGAGCTGGAATGAATCCCAGTCCGTGTGAAAGTGGGTTGGTTTTGCCTCAGATAACTAACTGCCTCTGGCATGGGATCTTACATCAGGAGAACGATGCTACGAGGTCACACCCCTGTGCAGGCCAAGCATGCAGTATCTCAAGCTGTATGGGGAAGGAAGAGAGCGGAAAATTGTTTGGAAAACACTTTCATTACTAACTTCCGAAACGCCACTTTTAAGGTACAACAGGAAGGAGCAGCAATGTTCACATTAACAGCTTCAAAGGTGTTGCTGCGGCAGGAAGGGAGATGGGTTGGACGTGGTTTCCCCCGCAATTTCCCTTTCCCTTGGGCTGCCAAAGTGAGGGGGAGGCGGTCGGAGGGAAGCGGTGCTGCCTGTCGGCCAGCTGTGTATCCGCCTCTCGTCTTCAAGCCACGGAGTCCTGCTGGAGGACTCACGGAGGCTGCCTGTGGGGTAGATGCAGTAGACTTGCACAAGACGCTGGCAACGGCACCAGCCCACAGGTGCATTCCCAAATTTGCTGTGTGTGTGACAGGGCCATGTTTTAGTCCGCTGGTTGTTTTTAATGCACACAGTAAGGTCTTTGCTCCTGACACCTGAGGTCCTAGATCCGGATGCCATTTCTGTTTGTGCAGATAGCTACTTCCCATGCCTTGAGCTGCTGCAGAACTTCTCTTAACTTTTCTCTACATCTGAAACTATTAGATTCTTATACCTCATTAGCCCAGCTTGTTTGCTTTTCCAGTTATCTTAAAACAATCCTGAAATTTAAAAAAAAAAAAAGGTTCTGCAGCAGGAAAGAGGGATGAGATGTATTTCAGGTAGTGAGAAGGGAGAGGAGTTCAGTATTCAAAGCCTAAGCTCAGGAACAAGATAATATGAAACTCTGTAAATGTGGAATAGTTAAGGATTAAGGGGTTTAACACATTTCTTTTATTTTTTAATTTTCTAATTGTTTTTTAACCTAAACACTCCATGTGAACTTCAGCCCTCCTGGTAACTCGTGTTGGCAGCACGTTGTGTTTTTCATGTGATCATTTTATTTTTGTTCTTGGTAGAAACAGAAGTTCATTAGATCACATTGCAAGTATGCAGAAGTCTACAGGGGCTTGATCAGGATAGTCTGAAACCGCAATTTCTGCTTTTGTAATTCTTTATTGATCACAGTTACTGTATTTAATGCTATGGTCACTATTTTAACATCACTATGTTATGCTATGTTATTTTGGTAGGTTTAGTAACAGCTAGGTATAAATGCCACAAATAGTTTTAATAATACCATCCGTTTCCTTTCCTGAGTGCATTTTCCTTGCTTTTAGCTGAATGACCATATTGATTTTCACCTCCCACATTCCACGGAATGTCGCTGAGGCCTTTCTCTGAATGATGACCCTTTTTGGAAAGCAGTTGTAGCCAAGGATGCCGAAGAGCCCTTTGAATTGAGAGGGAATGCGAGCCGATCAGCTGGGCAGCTGGCTGGCCGCCAGGAGCTCTGCTCCCTAAGGCACGGGCTCAGTCATGTAAAGCTCATTTTCTGTCCCTAAGGCTAGGGGCTGTGTTGGTTGCAGTCGAGGTTCCAAGGAAGACGGTGGTGTTCATCCGGGGCACGAGGGCGCGCGAGCCCAAGCTCCTCGGTCACCCACACTGCCTAACGGCTGGCTGAAGTTAAAGGGGCCCCTCAGGCACGGCTTCCCTGTGGAAACCCTTGTGGGGTTTCCCCCCCTCTGTACGGCTGACAGAGGCAGGACAGTCGCAATCAAAGCCTCACCGTATGCACTGTTACTTTTAGCAGGACAACTTGGTGGCCCAGTGGTCCACAGCCTGTTCCGAGCCTGTGCTGGTGTATGTCTAGTTCGATAAACGATCAAATAAACTGAGCGGAAGAGAGCCCTTTCAAACCAGAGGTAGCTGAGGATGGCACCTCCCGAGCTTTGATCCCTACCTAAGCTTAATTTCTCTCCTTCTGTAATTTGGGGATAATAATACTGATACCTACCCATTTTGTAAAGCTGATGTGAGTATCAGCTGATGTTTTTTAAGTAGCACTGTTGGGTAAAAAATAAAGGGTAGGTAGATAGAAGCGTACATTCAAGAGTTAGAGCTTCCGGCCACAGCCGTCAAGAGCGACTAACACATTCATCTCGTGTCCCCAGGGACCCCACTGCAAACACTGAATGATGGCTCCAAATTTTAAAATATTAACTCATTGCCTGTAAGTGAAGTACACAAGAGTGTGATTTACCTGAACAAGAAATAATGTTTCCAATCCCTTGTGGGATACTAAAGCCTCATGGAGGTGACATTAAGAAGTCGTTTTTGCTGGGTGTTAAAGAGAGGACAGAGGATCTATAAGAGAGCAGATAGTGAGATAACAGAAGGAAGAAGGTTGTTATGTGTTAATGGGAACAGTGGTCCAGATAATGATCTGCCCGTCTAATCATCGGTCTCATTTTCCCCCCCCTTGTCTGGCTCCAAGATCCTAAAAGCAAGTGTAGGTCACCTTGTTTAGTAGCTAGAGAGCAGAGAAATCGGGGTAGGTGGACTTGGGATGGGAAGCAACCCAAGGGGACAGCAAACTGAACGGTAAGGCCACACTGGGCTGGAGTCTGGTGGGGTGCTGGTTGTGCAGAGAGGTTTTTACTAACACACACAGAGTGACATGGCACTTTGTCGTGCCGTCAGCAAGCCAAATAAAAGACGTACGTGACTACTGCTACTAACGGGAGGGCAGCTTTCCATTAGTGAATGAACTGTAATGTCCCTGCAAAGCCACAGAATATGGTTATCATTGTCTAATAGGAGGATACCGAGGCTTTTAAAACAAAAACAGCCGTTTTTTTTTTTGAGCCGGCTGGTTTTAAGCAGGCAACTTGTTTCTTTACCCTTCACCCACAGCTGTTTGCCAGTGTTGTGCCCGGGGCTGGCGGTTTAAGGAGAAACGTAGCCAATTCGCAGTGAGACTGTCGTGAGTTTGCAAGCCCCAGGCTCGCTGAGGAAGACTTCAGCGAGGGGTCGGGTCTGGCAGTGGGACGGCTGCGTTGCGCCGAGGCTCACCAGTTGTGCTCTTCATTGCAGCTGGGGTCCTGTGTGATAGCCTGGTGGTCAGGGAGCGGGCTCCGAGGTGCTCGTCTGAAGCCGAGCAAGGGGAAGGACTGACAGTGCCTTTGAAATCATAAAGAAAACTACTTTTTACACACTGTTGCAGTTTTAATCAACCCTCCTTGTCTACTGTCTGCTCCTTCTCAACTAACTTCAACCTTCTCATGATTAGATATCTATATAGACTGTCTCTGGAGACACTGGAGGGAGAAAGGTAGCTCCAGATTCATGTCATTTCTATTAAGCGCTCGACTTAGGGGGGATTATCCACTGGAGGCACTTTAGGAGATGAATATTAGACATAACTGCTATCTAACAACATGCTTATGGTTGCACTGGGTTCAGATAACGTTCCGTTTCTGAGGGATTTCAAATATTTCTATTGCTCTTAAACCTAATTAAGCAAATCAAGGTTCTGAAGGAAGTTGAGAGCCAGGAGACTTTCTCTGACTTTTGATTTTACATACCTCTTTCTATACCTGAAGTGCTCAAAATTTACAAATTCAGTAATTTGTAAATAAAAATGTACAAAAATGAGGTGGGGAAATGTGGTAGTCCGTCTCCGGCTCAGACACTCCTATATAAAGAAATTCATGCCCTTTTATATAAAACTTTGTCTTCCAGTGCTCTAGAGCCTTTCCCACGATTCCTAGATTTATAAAAAACATTGTATGCAGAGCTGCCTCTCCCTGCAGGAGCTTTAACGGGCTTTGTGGGGTGCTCAGACACTGCTGCGGATCTGCACCAGCAGCCCAGAGCCCGGCTGCAAACACTCCTGAACAGGGACAGACAATGGCACTTTGTGCGCATGGTGCCCAGCGTGCTCGGAGCCCGCTGGCGTGCCCTGCCTCCGCCATCGCCGCTGTTTCGGATGAACCCAAGGAGTGTTTTGTCCCACGTCTGGCATAAATCTCCCTCTAACTGTGGTAGCATCTTTGGGTAATCGTCACAAATAAACAGAAGGACTCGTCTTCCCCTCCCTCCCTCCCGTTTTTTTTTAGGCAGCGTGGATATTTAGTAGTGAACTGTAACCAAAAGCATGATTGCACCGTGACGGCAGACCTTTTGCCTGGAACGCAATCTTTGGATTTGCAATATGACCTACGTGACTGCGATGCTGCGGCACTCTGAAGTAGAGACCAGTGCAGATGTAGCCCCTTGGTGGTTGAGAAGCCCACTGGGCAGCAGGCATGGAGGTCCTGGGGCTGCAGGGCCCCGGCGGTCAGCTGGGCAGTGAGGGATGGTCAGCGTCGTTTGCGGGTTTTTCCCGCCAGCCGCGGTACGGCACCGTTCCTCTGACAATACGTGTACTCTTGGAAGTGTTACCAAAATGGAGACGAAAGGAGGATCCCTTCAAAAATTTGTACCTAGGCATAAAGCCAGAAAACAAAGGAAGTTCAGGAAAAAAAAGAAGGGTACCACATGAAAGAAGGGTGTCATGGTAGTGATTGTCTAACAGTTGATACGAATAGATATTTTAGAGGCAGGGTGTATTTAATGCAACCGTTTGTGCCTCAGACTCGGTGTTTGTCAGCACTGTGACACCGAGGTGGGGAACTGAGGCCAGAACAGCAGGCAGATTGCCAGAAACAAGGCAGGAAAGAAGCTTTAGCAGGAGAACCAACAGGAAAAAGCCAGATCTTAGATCTTGAGGAAGAAAAACTGCAAAATTTGTCTAATTAAGGAATGTAGAACTAGACCGGGTGAGCTAAGGACGTCGATTTGCACATCAGGAGAAAGGAGAAGAGGCCTCACAAAAATAAAATCAGAGATGCGGGATGAAAACCAGGACAGAAGCATGGGGAATGGGATTGGAAGGGCTCAGAGGGAGGGGTAGTGGTAAGGTCAAATGCTGTGGACAGGTCAAGGATGGTAAGAGTAGTGTAGGTCCTAATGTTCGAGTGAAAATTTGTATTACCTGTTGAGAGCCGTCGCAATGGGGTGAAGGAGACTTGAAACTAGACAGGATAGCCTCAAGCATAGAGCTGAAGGATCAGAATTCATAGCACCTTTATGCGTCCTGGAAAAAAATATAGCTCAAAATACAATTGCCTAAGAAACTATCGTGAAACTGCTGCAGCTACAGTTAGCAGAACCTGACTCCCTCTTTTTAAGAAGGTGGGTGGACGGATGGTTGGATGGATGGACGGACGGGCGGAGCGGGTTTGGCTTTGGAACTCACCCCTTTTGCTTCCTGCCGTGCTCATATTGGTCATGATGAAAAAATTGGCTTTGTCTTCAGTTGAAACCTTCATACACATTAATGGTTTTTAAATAACGGATCGTGCAGATCCTAATATGGGCACTGAAAACAAAGGCTATACAAATAAATACTGGGAAAGGGCCCACAGCTTCCTGAAGACTGATAGCCAGATTTCTTGCTGCATGCCTTTTGCATCCTGTTGACGATATGACACTTTTTCCCCAGTAATGTCCAAGACACATATTGCATTAATCAGATAATGTAACTTTCCATGATCTAGCCCTAAGAAATGTAATTCAGCTTTTTTTCCCTCCCTCTTTGACTCCCTTTGACAACTGACTTTTTCCTAATGGGTTCTCCAACCCAAGAAATCTGGCAAAAGTTATTACATTGTTCTCAGAGCCATGTTTGCGGTGTGATTAATGTGCGATTAGCTACCTGAAGCTTGATAAAGGCCTTGCTCTTTCAAAGGCTTATCCCTGATCCATACTGCACTTGAATCGGGTCTTGTGAAAGCCGGTGGAAGTATGGACGCCAGTACGGTTAAATCCACGTATATTTTAAGGATTTGGGTACCCACGCACAAATGACCGCACGTTCCTTCGGCTTTGCAATGGCTGCATGGAAATCAATAGGCGTATCGGATGTGTGGCGCTAATATGAAAAAGAAAGGAATATATTCGTGAATCATGCAAAAAGGCGTTATTAATTTCCCCCCTGCCTCATGTGGTACGTTCCCCATACTGTAGCGCTGGTCTCATTAGATAGACCTGAAGACAGCTTGTCTCTTTTGTTGTAGTTGCAGGTGGAACTTGATCAGGAATATCAAGACAAATTCAAAAGACTGCCTTTGGAAATTCTGGAGTTCGTACAGGAAGCCATGAAAGGGAAAATCAGCGAAGACGGAGACCACAGTTCTGCCCCCTCCTCCCTGGCATCTGACAGTGGAAAATCAAATCATAAACCTCTGCAAAGTGAAGAGGAATTGGAAGAAGATAATCCAGAAAAAGTATTTGATACTACTTTTTAACTGCCCAAGAAACAATCGGTGCGCCCGGGCGCACCACTCCCCAGCTGCCCGTCTCCGCTCTCCCGACGTGAGCTGCCGCTGAAGCGCTTCGGGAGGCAGGAGGAATCTGCATTCAAGTGCACATGTCCCAAAAGGAACATTTTAGAAAAAGTATTGTGCAAAGGTCTTCATTCTCATTCTTCATCTTCTTATTATTCTAAAGCTTAGTGCGGTTGTAATGGGAAAATTAATATGTTAACCATCGTCTCCTCTTTTTTTCCTCTCTTTTTTATTTTTGGCCAATTTACAATGGGTAATTTTCTGGCCGTGTTCACTGTTAAGAATGTTTAATGAAAACCAGTGTATTAAACGTGTGCAGATTTCCTTTTGAAGTGCCAGTGCAAGGTGCTCCAAACTAATACAGATGCCAGAGAATATTGCAACAGTACTTAATCATATTTGTTTCCTTCTTTATAACTGCACCTTGACAGCCATACCATCATTTTACATTTGCACTGAAACGTTTAATCCTTTTTAGCTTTGCAAGCACCGGTGGCTTGCTGTCTTGATATTATGTTTATCACGTGGGAAGAAATATATTTGCTGCTGAAAATTCTTGGAACTGTGGGGACAGGAGGAAAACAAAGAGAAGAACTCCGCCTGGAGAGTGTCGGTGTCTGTGTACGTCTGTGTTTGTTACACTGTGTGGGTGCATATATGTTTGTATATATATAGCGCTATATGTGCACACACATCCGTCTATATACACACACGGCATGTTTCTGTTTGAAGTCGGTGCGGTCTCTCGGCCGAGTGAAAAGTTTCAGGGATAGGTGAGTAGAGAATCTTTATGAAAGCTAACATCTGGGTTCTCCTGCTATAAAACAGTCATTGAATCATAAAATTCTTTTTGTGGTGTTAGTGTTGTAAATCAAAGTAGTTTTAGAATATAAATTTGATATATATTTTGCAGACTCAAAAGTATTGATTTTAAGTATCATATTTTAAGCTTACTGAATTTGATAGGACTATAAAACGTTTAGGACTGCAGTATTTGAAATTTAACAGAATCTTCCATTATTTTTAAGACTGAGGTTCAGTTTTACTAAGGTCTGAAATTTAAAAGTAAAATATAAAAACCTGATCACTGTTATTTAAAAATGTATATTAATCCGTTTAACTGACTTGTTAAAACAAGAACAATCAAAGTTAGCGTACTGTGCGATAGGCACGAGAGAAGTAACGGCACATTTCGAGAAATTTGTATCGGACGACAGAGGGACTTTGTGAAAGTCAGGATATTTGAAAAGGTAAAGAAACGCTGTTCTCTGGATTCCCATACTAACAGAAGTGGCAATTGCGAAGCATCGCGGGCGCAATGTTTCTTATTTGTACCCAAGCCAATGCATAATGCCGAAGGCCCTTCCCTCAGCCGTGTGCTGAAGAGGCGTCTTGGGGCAAAGGGTAAACTAGCTCAGAAGACGCAGATTTGATCCTGCAGACTCGCCTAAGTGGCTTTTCCAGCGCACCACTGGGCCCGGTGCAACTGTTCTGAGGAGCGGCGCTCACATACTTGTTTGCAAGATCGGGGCCTTACTTTGTGTTAAAAAGCAGTCGGAGAAGGAGGTCGGTTACATAGGGAGGCATTTTAATACATCGTTAACAGTTAAGTTACTTTACTTCCATTCCCTCAGGATTCTAGTACTTTAAAGTAACTTATTTTATTTAAATTTAAGCAATAAAATACAAATCAAGCTTAGGTTTTCAGTTAAATAATGGTGTGTGTGTATATAAGTTCAAATCTTGGACAACAGACAGTATTTTGACGTTTCTTTTTTAAACTTAGAGCAGAAGGAAAGAAAAATTGCACATCGTTTGGAGATCGTATTTTGGATTAAGCTATTCTGGTTTATGATGGTGAAATTAGTGAACATGAAATTCGAAAATCTGACTTTCATCTTAACGCTAGGAAAGGTGAATCCTCTCTTAATCCTTGTTTTGCACTTTGAAATCGGTCTTAATCGCTCATTGAAAACATAGAGAGTCAAGATGTAATGCTGCATTTTATAAAGTAAAAACGACATACTGTCTAAATTATTAAAAGAATAAACTGATGGCAGTGTTCACAATGAAACCGAAGATTATTGCATTCTAGAAACCGTTGTACGGCGCAGGCTTTTCGGTAAAATCTTAGCTCCTTTGGATTTCAGCGCTACGTTCCCGTGGACTTCAGCGGAGCCAGGACTTCACCGCAGTCTTCAAAGAAACTTGGGCAAATACCAGTTAACCTTTTATTTATATTTAAAAACCAATAAATATACAGGTTGGATTAAGTATACTATCAGCTGTAGTCATTTTACAGTACGTTTGTATTTGACCATTTCCTGTACTCACATTTTTTTATATCTGTACAGTGCCACTTTCTGCAGGTGTAAGGTAGTGTGTAATACTGTACATCTCGCATTGTTCGAACTATTTCAGTGAAACAGATACCATTTAATATTGCTATTACTTGAACTAGAGTAAGATAATGAAAAAAGGGTCTTTATGATGTGCAAGTCTCGTGCCTTTTATGTATTTGCCTTGTTCCGTGTCGAATGTGTGGAAATGCTGTATCGTGGACTTTCTGCTGTATAGAATAGAGCTGTCTATATTAAACTAGGTCGTGCACTTCAGATATCTTTACACTACTGAAAATAGCTTGGTTTTGGCAGTATAAACAGAATTTTAAAAATTCTAATGAAGGCCAGACATTTTAGATTTAACATGTTCATAATTACATTAATTAATGCTCATGTATTAGCTAAACAGTCACTGAAAGATAACTAAAGGGACATCATCATTGCTTGCCTTTCTTTGAAATCAGTGTTGCTCTTGTACATTGTATTAATAGTGTCTGTGATTGATCAGTCCTTGATGATTTGCTTTCAAAGTAGGATGAAATATTTCGGTTAACATGTACATATTTTTCGGTTCCTCAATCTACGATTGTTTCAGAGGCATAATTCACATTTTTGTAAAAATTCTATGCAATTTTGTGGCATGATGTTTCTTCCACTTGTAATTTTATGTGCTTACATTACAGATCCAAAGGACAAATAAAAATTTCTTAACACAAGACGGCTGTTTTCTCTGTTCCTTGACTGAAAAGCCTCAGTTGACTCAGGAGACCTTACTGACCTCGAAGACCTTACCCTGACCCCTTTGCTCCCGGGAGGGGCGGTGCCACGAGGAGTCGGTGCAGTTTCCCTGCAGGCTCCGGTGTTCACAGCAAGGAGAAGACGAAATTGCCCGGGCATCCCCCGCCCCTCCCAGCAAAACGTGTGTTTGCTGGCGCTCTGGAACAAGGGGAAACAAAAACGGTGCACGGCAGCCAATGACCTGGTAAGAAGATGTATTGGTTTACGGGACAGGCTTTTGTAGAACAGCAATTGCATGATTTTCAGCCCTACCTGTAAACCGCCTCGACAAATTGTAGCAGCTTTACTTCTCTTCCGCTGCCCCAGCTCTTTCGCTCATCGTCTATGCAATGATACACGCGCTGTGAAATGCACCTTTGCAGGGGCCTTCCACTCAGAGCACTGAAAAATTAAATCTGTTCCTTTGGCTTTTGACTTTCCTTTCCCTATTTAATTTACAATGTAAAAAATTATCTCCGGGAGGAGAGATAAGCGGGTATATTAATCCAGTGTACTAAGCGATATACCTGTTAAAATAGTCTCCAAGGCAGCTGGAGTCAAATTGCTCACTAGGAGAGGTGTGGGGAAATGGGGTCTGAGGAGGGGGATGGACGCGGCACGGTGTCAAAGCAGGCAAGGAAGGGAGGAAGAGAGCTGAAAGCCGAGCCCGTGAATTTGACAGAGCGGAGTAAGACTAGGACAGAAAGGGGGGGGGGAGAAAAGAAAAATGGGTACGTTTCCTTCCCAAAGGAGGAGCAGTGGGGTATGAAATCGTCAAGAGCGGGGTTTGCCGAGGCCCCGTTAGCGAGCTGCCCGTCGTGCAGCGAGGCAGGCGAGGGGAGGCAGACAGGACCGCAGGGCAGGGAGGCAGCGCCGTGGTGAGAATTTCAGGAGGGCGAGGGGGAGACGGTGACGGCGAGCACAGAGGGAAAAGCCAGGAGGCCATGGGAAGGATCAGGAAACAACCCTCGGCTCCCGCGGGGCCCAGCAAGGCAGGATTCTCACAGCCGGCCGAGTAGAGGAGCTTGGCACTTGTTGTACTTGGGCCACGGGAGACTGATTTGGCTGCTAAGGAGAGAGGGCGACGGGCTGGGATGTGTGGAAGAACTGTTTGGAGGCTGACCAAGGGGAAGATGGTGTCGCGGAGGCCGGGCAGCGGGGCCAGGGCTGTGTGCTCTCGTGCAGCTGAGGACACTAGGCGAAGCAAGCCCGTTGGGTTGCTGAAGCTTCAAGTGGATTCTGCAAATGCTCCTGGTGATGGCCAGAAGAAAACCAGTCTCGCCACAGCGGCAGAAGTCTGCTACTACCAGCTGGGGAAGGTGACCAAAGGCTTCATTTTGCCTTCAAAGTGAATGCTTTGGTAACGAGTGCCAGTGCCAGGTTCCACCACGAGTGATTGATCCTCAGCTTCGCGAGCCTTATGTTGTTTCCTTCACAGCGATGCAGCTTCCAGGCAGGGGCTGGAGGGTGTCTGGATCCAACCGAGATGTTGGGGTGGGCGTTGGGGAAGAGTTTGGAGCGGGCGAGCAGGCTGAAGGGCTGTACAACCAGGCCTCCTAAAACCTGGGCGTGCACTCAAACCCTAGGAAATCATTTCAAGGCATGCAGCTGTACCTTTGAAAGACATGAATGAGGGGTTAAACCCACAAAAATTGTATCATACCCTTGGACTTCAGGAAAGCTCCGAGTGTGGGAGCTGCACAAGTCAAATCTGCCAGCCCTGGCTGAAGCACCCAAGCTCCTGAAGCCGCTAAGTTTCAGCTACAAAGTTCAGGTCAGCATTTCTTATTGACAGATTGGCTTCAATGACTGCATTTGGCTTGTTTGGGCGCGCCTTCAAAGACCTCTTGCTTGCTCCAGTAACTGTAGAGGGAGTAGAAGAACCTAACTCTAAATCTGAATTTCACTTCTAACACCAGGCACCAAGGAGCCAGGTAGTTTCTGGCTACAGTAGCGTTACTTAATGTGAAAACGGCTAAGTCCTCTCCTGGATTTAGCCAGAAGACACCTGAATGCCAAGTGAGACCACTTCTGTGACCCTGCCATTTCCCACAGAGTCAAAATAGTTAATGCTGTCCTCCCTTCCCAGCTCTGCCCGGACATGGAGCTTCCCTAAATACGCACAGCAGGATTTGCTTGGCCATCATTAGGCCTAGTTCCTCCTCAGAGTCAGGGCCCTGGCCGTACTCTGCCCTTCTTCAAGGGATCAGTAGGAGAAGGAGTCCCTGCGCAGTGAAGGAAGGTCTACTTAGCAAAGGGGCCAGTGCAGGAAATGAAAGCCACGTGCAAAAAGCAGCAGGCGATGGTCGCTAGTGAAGTTAAAGAAGCTGACTGCAGAAACCCGTTCTGGGATTAAAAAAGGTCCTCTGAAGAGAGGCTATGCTCCCCTGTGCGCTGGTAGGACAGTCGGCAGGAGGAAAGGAAAGGCTTGGGGCTTGTGCTGCTTTCCACGGTGTAGTTCCCTTCTACTTTTTCAAAGTGGGTGGGTTTAGAGGCTCAGTTCATAGGTTCCTCAGGGTCAGTATCATGGGGGTAGCATGACAGAAAGGAGAACCTGAGGGGAAAAAAAACCCTGAAGAAATAAAAAATCCAGGTGTTCAGCTTGCAGACAGTAAAGAAGAAAATACTGGAGGTAACACATTAACTACTGTATAACTGATACGATTTTAAAGGGCTGGTGGAATGGTGGGCTGCAAAACATGGTGAGGAGACTACGGTGTGGTGAGGGGTGCTAATCGTCTTGGCTGGATCCCAACCGGAGCAGGTAGAAGGGCTTTAAGTGGCACTGGAGGAGCCAAGCTCTAATTAGGAACAAGTTGAAGCCAACCTGATGAATGTGAAGAGAAGAAATTTAAAACCTGCAGCTTTATCAATGGTGGAAGCCTGGCTAACGAGGAGGAGAGCTTGGCAACTTCCATCCCCAAGAACTGTAATGTAATTAGTGTTACTGAGCTGCGGTGGGATAATTGGCCTATTCAAATAAGTGATTATAGCCTGTGTAATGGGGATCAAATCATTTAAAAAGAAAAAAGGGGGGGGAATCAAACTGTGTTCTATTCTTGGGTAAGATTAGGTTTAGTTGGTAAATGTCGCTGCGCTGATCTAATCTACCGATGGCAGGAGCTGCGAGCGGGGCAGGGGACTTGCCTTCAGCTGGGAAAGAGGTTACGGGCATGAAATACTCTGTCCAGGTTTTGTACCGGCATTTTTAGGAAGGTGCAGAGAAAAGCCGGCTCTGTGCCCTGCCTGGGCTATAGACTGATAGCTGGAAGTTGGGTTTCACGGGAAAACCACTGGAGGCTGGTGAGCTCTCTGATCTCCAGGAAAGGCTTAACACCAGCTGACAGAGGGACGCTGGAGGCAAGCGAGTTAGAGACAGAGCACAATCTTCTTTAGTTTCTTCCTTTCTGCGTAAGCACATCAGAGATGATTAATTGCAAGTACCAACAGAAAAGGTTGATGATGAGCTGCAGAAGACGGTGCCACATCGTGTTACTCGCACCATGCGGTCGGTGTAGACGCAGCAGAGAGGAATGCAATCTAAAAGCCAGACTAGACGGTCTCACAGTGTCTCCTGGCCTTAAGGTCTTATCTTATCACAATGTTCTTCTTTTGGAGGGTTTTTTCCCCCAGGAGGGCACTTTCACATGTGATCACCCAAAAGGTTGTGATTCCCTTTGGAAAGGCTTTGTAATGTCCTTTAATTG
>NW_008824358.1:1821267-1831291 GCF_000699105.1 Pygoscelis adeliae | reverse complement strand
GGCGGCCACCCCCTGCCACAATTTCCATCCAAGGGTGCAATGATCTCAGCAGAGAGCTCGGTTCCTCGAGCTTCCCTCTCCATCTAGGGGGAAAGCCTCTCCTGATGAGAAGGGACTTCCAGAAGAAGGAAACAGCCTGTATTCCCTTCAGTAAATAAATATTACGCCCTGCTTTCACTTTGCTGCTGCAAAATGCTCTCTCTGATCGTTAAGCCCGAGACGGCAGCCTGGCCGTCAGCAGGGCTGTTAGCTGCCGCGATTTATGGGCTGGAGGAGACCACAGCGGCCCCTTCATGCCATCGCTGCCTTCTGTGCCTCGCTCAGAAACTTGCAGGCAGCTGCCAGGCCCAGCTGGAGAGGGAGGGAAGGGGGAAAGGCCCTTCCCCGCTCCCCAGGAGGTATTTTCCCGCACCTCTGGAAGCGCTGGGTGGGCAGTGGGGCTGGTAGGCCCCTTGGCAGGGCCGGGGATGGTGCAGAGCTGGTGCGAGGGGCACGTGTTGTCCTGCGTCGCCTGGATTTGTACCGCACGTGGAGTGATGCCGTGAAATGCCACCGTGCTGCGGGAGCCCGGGCAGCGCAGGGGCCGCAGGCAGCGCGGGGGCTCTGCTCTCCGTGCGCTGCCGAGAAACCCTGCGCTGCCTCTTTTGCGCAGGACTCAATTTAGCCCGGTGCTTTGGAGCATTCACCGGTGAGTGCCTCCTACGTCTTCCTGCTGTGAGCTCCTTTTGTTACATTAGGGTCCTAGAAATAGGAAGAAAACACCCTGGTATCGCCTTGATAGCAACGCAGTAATTGCTCTGCTTTCCCCAAGGAAATCCAGCTTTGGGCGTGCACTCTCCCTTTGCGCTGCAGCTTTCCATGAAAAGCAAGTATTTTCTATCACCATAATTTAAAAAACCCGTATCTGGCTTTACAAATTCCTGTTCCCTCAGCCCAATGACAGAGCGGGGAGCTGTGATAACTTTCTTGTGTCGAAGTAACTAATGAGAAGGAAATTACCTGGCTCTCTGTGGAAATGCTGCTGTTCTCAACTCCTTGAGGGGTGCCACAGGTTCCCCGCCTGCAAACCAATACCGCGACATGCTGCGTGCCGGCTGAGGACCGGGGGTGCCGGCAGTGCCGGACGGGGCCAGGGCATGGGGACAAGCGTTTGCTGATGTTACGCACAGTGGTACAAATCCTGGTTTTTAACTGGACCCACTTCACTACAGACTAAGGTGAATTTGACACAATTATCTTATCTTGCCTCATGGAGTTAATACAGTTAAACATCTTTTTTTCTGCGTATCCCAATCACTTACAAGCACTGGGGTAGTTGCAGCAAAGTACTATTTGACTATATATATAGCACTACTTTAAAAATAGTTGTATGAAAACCAGTGCGGGAGCCGCATGTAAAATGGGAAGGAGATGGTTTCTACACAAACGGATTCCTCCGGCAGGTTCCTGCCCTTCTCCTGGGTTGCGCTTTCATTTTCAAAACCTTTCCCATCCATTGGCACTAGCTGACGCTCTGCAGCAGCCTCGGCAGAAACCCGGCCTGGAGGAGGCGAGGGGCAGCCTTGCCGTCCCTGGCAGAGGACAACCGTCGGGCAGGACCGGGCAGACGCGGTGGCCTCTGGAGCTGCTCTGCCGACAGGCAGGGAATCGCGCTTGCGCTCTCTGCCTGACTCGCTAGTTTGCAGTCCCAACCCTAAAATGCATGAAAGCTGCACGGTGGTTGATCTGATATATTTGCAATGCCAATGTGCAGTGCACGTCCTATTTCTTCCCCGTTCATTTGGTTTCTGAGCGCTCTAGAGCATCGCCAGAAGTAAAGAACTGGGTCTACAAAATTACACTTAGAACTTTTTGTTCCAGAAATTCTAGGGATTTCTTCGATATTTCTTAAAGAAATATCTAAGTATCTAATCCCATTTAGAGATCGAGGGGGATTGAAACCAGCTCCGTGTGCACAAAAAGACCATCCTTCTTCCCTCCTGGGTCTCGCCGCTGTGCGTCGTGCCTGCTGCCACCCCTTGAGCAGGCCCTCGGCCACACACAGTCACCCCTCTCGGCAGGCGCAGGGGCTCCTGCGGCTCTGCCTTGTTTATTCTGGGTCGCGGTGAGGCGTCTGTGCGGGAACGTGGGAGCCTTGGCCTCTCCACCAGCGCGTGTCCGCCTGCCCACAGGTAGCAGCACCTAAGGAGCATCACAGCAGCATCACCTCCGCACCGCGCACTCTCGCTCCCCTCGTTAGCTCCACAGCAATTAGTGCGCAGTGTTGTGAGCTCTTCGTGCTACAAACTTCTTTAAGTGTCAGAATTTACTAGCCGCGTATTAATATTGATTTTTAGCCTAGCTGGAATATAGAGTGAAAAATCCAATGCTGGTTTTTATGAAGAGCCGTTCCGTACTTTCATAATAGACGTCAGAAAATTCCATCAATTACTGGGGTCTCTTCAGGGGAACTAATTATTGTGCTACGCATACCTAGTCTGAAAACTTAATAATATCTCCAGATGCTGCCAAAAGTCCTTTGGAGGTCTTACAGCCCACCAGGGAACCCTCTGCTCTGCTTTTTTCTTTTTCTTTTTTTAAATGAACCGTCAAACGTTCTGGGAGGGAGCCGGACTGGAAACCCTGTGTTTGCATGAATTCAGGGTGGTATTGATCCTGTTTGGAGGGGAGGGAGGAAACTTATTTTATTTTTTAATCCCTAGATCATCTTAGACTTGCCTTAGGTCAACTGACTGTGACTGCCCATTGCCGCACGCTCAGGGAACTGCAAACAGATCCCTCCATCTCCAATGGGAATTGTCCCAGTTGCAGCAATTAACAGGGAGGTTTGGGGGTGGTTTGTTTGGGGTTTTTTGGAGGGGGGAGGTTATCCTAGCATTAGGCAGAAAGCCAACAGAGGCAAAGCTGTCTAGTGACTCCTTGCGTGAATGCAACGAGATCCGGGGGGAGCACTGGGTATTTTTTACGTTGTTTGACTGCTTGACAAATGCCCAACAGAGCGGCGGGCTCCACCCCAGTATAAAAGCATTTTGGATGATTGCGATCATATTGGCTAAAGCGTTACTGGAGTATTTCCCCTCTTTCAGAGCTACACGTACCAAGGGCTGTTGCAGTCTATGGCGATGCGTATCAGAAGGAAACGGGAGTGGTGCAAGCTCACAGGGGAAAAGGCATCCCGCAGCTCTCTGCAAAAGCCAAGGGTGATGTTATTGCCCATCAGAAGACAAACCAGAGCCATGAAACATGCTCCCATCTTCCCTCATTTTCACGTCCAGATGGCTGTTATGAAACAGGGTAGACGTGAAGTATGTGCCTGAGTCTGTCTCAGATGACAAAACCATGCTGGTGGATCACGCTAATCCCTTCGTGTCTGGACCCCAAGTCCTCTTGGGTGCATTACTCATCACTATGGCTCTCTGAAGAATTAGATTTTTCTTTAGATGTCCGATTTTGCTGAAAGATCCGAGAAGGGCTCAAGGGCATAAATTATTCTTTCCATAGCCTACGATAACGTACGATCTTTAAATTTCCACCAGCTCTACCTCCTTCAGATAGTGCAATGAAAATAATATTGTGCTCGCCCAGCCAAGAGGAGGATCTGGTCCAAACCACGCCATCTTCCAGCAACCCAGCAGCATCGTGGATGCAGATGGTACGAACGCCTGGAGAAATGCAAGTGCTGGAGGATCAACACTTGGTATCAGCCACTCGAATTAATTTCTTATAACGGTCCTCAGAACTGGGGCCAGGATTGTAAGGATGTAAGTCTCTCAGTATGGTGTAAATCAGCGAAGTGCATTCAGTGTGGCATGATGGACCAGCGATGTCAAGTAGGGTGGGACTTGTTTGATTCCTCAGTACTACCACCCACTCAGAAAACAAACGGAGACATTCATGAGGCTTTACTTAAATAAAGAATTCATTTTTTATTTGTAATGGCAAGAATTATCCCCAGTAACATTACTGGTGCTTACAGCAGTTACTGGTTGCACGCTTGCACCTTCCTTGGCGAGCAGCAGAGGTGGGACCGTTCCTGAGCTGTGAAATGGAAACTGTTTTCACGTGACTCTAGGAGATGATACTTCCAAAAAACCCAATAAACATCGTAACACCTGCAGTAAAATCAGAGTTAGTGACTCTAAATCAGTGAAGGCCACAAAACCACGAACACTGGGAGCTGTAGAAGTCAGGTAATTGATTAAAAGCATGCAGTGTTTAGATAAAAGTGGGGGAAAGGGGATGGAGGATGTTTCTATACAACCGTTTTGGGCTATCTGTCTGGCTAGCACTCCTTACCACGTCAGAAATACAGGCACCAGCCGACAGCGCCTGATCCTGCTTTCCCTGGTAAAAGTGCGATCTGCCACCAGTTACAGCGGGAACGGGACTCGTCTTACAATAAATCACATCAATTTACCAGGCAGCTTTCCATGGGAGCCACGCTGTGTCTTTGATTGCAGATGAAGCCTATTCAGGCATGCTGACAGCCAGGCACTCATGATCACGGCGGCTGGATTCGGGCTAAAGCTGTGCTCTTCCTATGGGAGACTTGTAAGGCAAGAAGCGCAGGCATCGACACACCATTTAGGCACAGGCCTGCCAAGACCCCTCCTATTGCCACAAAGACATTTCTGCCACGTTAGTGAAAAAAGATAATATTCATTTAGTAACGAAATAGTGATTGCATCATCCTCTTTACTGCAACAAATGAAAAGGCTGTAAAGCAAATTGTTCTGCCAAGTCGCTTGTTCTAGCCAGTGTTTTGGCACGTTTCGTTTCTGTATAGGCAGCTTTTAATTATTAATCATTTAAACTGTTTTGAGAGTTGGATTTTAGTGGATTTTAACTGATAGATTGTCATGGAAGTTAAATACTGAGCCCAAGTTTGAACTTGAGGGTGTTGGCGGTGATCTCGCACCGTTACTTCTGACCGTGGGTGGCTGCAGAGATTGACAGCTGAGACTGCACATGTGAGAAACCCTTTTCTTAAGTGCGTATTCGTATGAAACAGGCCCTGTGGGTTCACAAAGCTTTATATTGCTGTCCACTACAATAACTGATTCCTAGCCAAAGTCTTAGATTAAAACAAAACAAAAGCTTCTGCTTTTTCCACGTTTGCTTCTAGAGGTTTGAGATGTGCCCGACCGTTCTCAAGAGTTTACTGTTGGTGGCCAAGTAGGACTTGCCATGGACAAGAGAAGCTAAAATTGGAAATGCAGAGAGCTCCTCTTTCAACGCTAAATGGTAACAGCAACACGGGTTGATTTGAAAAGGGTCTCAATGTCAACGAGCCAACGATCATGTGTCCTTACCCTGAGACAGTGATTGACCTGAAAAATGATATATCCATGTTATCCTGGGATCCGAAGTGTTTGCATTAGCTACATTTTGAACTAGTTGCAAAAGCTGAACAATACCAGCCCTAGAAGCTATTGATAGCGTATGACCGTTTCAAAAGAGAAAGATTTTGCAAGTCTTTTGTATGTGCATTAATATTAAATCCTCTGGAAAATTTCAAAACGTGAGTTTGCAACGAGTCCCCCATGACAGGACATCCCCCATGAGAAAGAATGAGAGGGGAGACCGTAGCTCAGCAAAGTTGACAGTTTAAACATCCCCAGAGGAAAATACAACCAAGGAAATTATTTTTGTGTATGTGCCGGGTTTGGGGTAGGAGGTTGGGCTTGTTTTGTTAAGCAAATGACCCATGGCACTTCTGCAGAGAAGAAGATAGATTTTAGATAGCAAAATCGTGCATGTCACCTGGGATCAGTGGTCTATCGAAATAGTTGGAAGTTACCACTTTTAAAAGACACCTCAGTCCTGTCTTCAGTCCAGCTAAATGACTTGGGCAGTCAACCCTGGGACTTTAATGTGTATGGATGTATGTCGTGAGGAAGAAAAGAGCCTGGACTTATCTACAGAGACTTGGAACATGTGGGCCAAGTGTTCCAAATTAAGAATGAAAACATTCCATGATTTACGTCAAAACTATAAAAATAAGCACTTTGCACAGCTCATGCCCTTACTGAAGTCAGCATCCCTCATCCAAAACACGCAAAAATTACTTTTAATTACTCCAGCTCATGACAAATGAAACTATCCTTGGTGTTCCATGGCTAAAATATCTGCCCTGTCTTGATTTTTTCCTGTAACCGTTCCCAGATGCAAGAGGTGCTGTATAAACATTCAAAACAATGCCACGATACCCGTGGCAGAGGACACAGGAAAGAGGGAAGGGAGAAAGTAAAAGGCCTTATTTGTAGCTTTTACTATATTAATATTGTACAACGAGCCTCTCACAAAGCCCCAGCTAAGCCTTTGGCCCCAGTGGACTAAACGTTGCCTTAAAAATATGCGGACAAAAAAGGCAAGCAAGAGAAAAGGGCTTAATTTCTGTGGGACTGTCAGCCTGTCTCTCTGCCCTTGGCAAACTCCACCAAGGTGGTGGAGACAGAGCGGAGAGTTAAAAATGTCCTCGAGTTGCCGTGATTCCCAATGTGCCTCTGGGCTGAGCAGAGCTGTCGTGCTTCAACGAAAGCATTTTCCCTTCCCGTAGTCCAGGCCAATGTGCAGGGATTGGATGCTAATAGTACCGTCCTCTACAAGCAAGATTATACCACCCTCCTGATGGACAGAAAGTGCGTCAGCCAGAAGCTGCAGTCCTCTGTGGGGCTTGGATGAAGTCCTCTCCTCCCAGGTACTCTAAAACTGACCCCTAGAGCAGGACGCCTCTCTCCACGAGGCAAAGTCAGACCTCCCCTGAGGCTCTCTGCAGGGATTAGGCCCTGAGCTGTCCTGTGAGGAGTATGGAGGCTGAGCATGCTCCTTAGCAAAACTGTAGCTTTCTGGAGGGCTCCAAAGAAAGCAAGTTTGGGAAGGAAGGAATTAGGGTTTACTAGCAAGTACGCATGGGGTTTGAAGAATTAAACTTTGAGAACTCAACTGCCACTTTTTGGCACCCTAAAACACTGAAGGCACTTTGACATGGTGACGGTGCCATCAACTGGGGTTGGATCAGCACTTGGAAGCGTTTTATTAGAGATGAAATGATAATGTCATTGCACACGTGCTGCTTAAGCCCAGCAGAAGCTATCGGTACAACTTCCCCAGCTCTACAATGTGGGCTCGAAAGTCAAAAGTGGGCACAGAGCTTCGTTCTTTCCCAGACCGGCTTTAACAGCAAAATCACAAATCTTCCGCTGAAGTACACCAACCCCTTCAACATGCTGCAGAGGCCATCTGACCGTCATGTAACGGCAACAGCACAAGACAGCACAAACAAGCAGCAGATCCCTGCCAAAGCACAGCCCCCCGGGGGATGAAGTTGCTGGCAGTTCTGCAGACCTGGTGCACCCTTGTAGAGATGGCAGCAGAAGCGTTAAGACCGGTGTGAATGGGAACACCAGGGTATGAAAGCACCAGGAGGATCAAGCAGCAGGACGAGGACAATGGGAAGGCACGTCTGCTAGTAGGCCAAGAAGAGCCAACGCACATCTACAGGCAGCTTCTTAGGCCACCTGGTGCAGGAGACAGGGGGGAGTGAGTCAATCCTGATGACTCACGGGTGGGACAGGGTGGAGGGATTGACCCTCATCAGCTCCAGATGGGTATAAAAAGGCAGCTCCAAAGTTAGGGTGTAGTCACCATCTCAAGGAGAGGTTGGGTTGTTTTGTAATGGTCATCATTTCTCCTCCATGGCACTATAAAAGCTCCTGGATATGCAACCTAGATACTAGCGTCACACAGACATGGTTTTTTGGCTGCTTGTGAGTAAGTAAATGAAAGTGCAAATGAATGAAAATGTGTTTTGTTTCAAATTGAAATCACCTTCTGCTGGCATGCAGACTTGCTACAGCAGGATGCAATGTCACTTCCTACAGTTGAGTCTGTGCAACCTGATCTATGGAAGTGTTTGATGGTGTCATTGGTTTGTAAGTGGAAGAAAGAGATTAAGTATGTCAGTCTGTGCAGTAGTTAAATCTTCTCCAAGCTGCTAGTGAGGATGCCTCCTGCCAGCAGTGCTTGGGTGTTGCTCCTTAGGTTGAAAACTCTCTCTCTTGCTGCAAGGGCCCCTTCACAAGAAGTGTCAGGTGCAGAGTGAAGCCCTTGAAGGCATTCCCTTGACAGAGGGGAGATACTGATTGAGCCTCCCTTGACTGCCAGAGTGCAGCACCAATTTGCAGTGTACTGCCTAAGAGAAAAGGCACTTCAGCTGGGAGAATACTTTGCAATAATGAGGGATGAAATTTAAACTTTTCAGGATACCTCTTGTCAAACAAGAGTGTACCAAAGTCACAGTGAATTTCTGGAGTACTTGACAGGCATTTCTTCTGGGTAGGGCTCTGTAACACACGCTTGCCTTGTAAGCTGTTTGTTTTGCTTTCCAAACTATCACTGTTCAGCAAATGCCACCAGATTCTGGAAGAGAATGTGACTGGAGCTCCTACATCAGCACTTCTGCTGCTTTCCTTCCCAAAGGTGGGAGCCGTGGTAAATAAGAGAAAACTGCATATGTGTCTCTGTGGAGAACGCCAGAGGCAGTACAAATGAGCAGGGCTGTTTGTGTTGGGTTATCAGATGTGTTGCTACAAAGCACTACGCACAGATTAGAAAAGAAAGAAAAAAGAAACTTAATACTGAATGTTGGTGTTAGAGTGGCTGGGTATATTTACCCCCAGCATGTTGCTGGATTATGAAGATGCAGCTCTATCACTAAGGTGTGCGGGGCAAAGAGCTCTTCTGGTGACCTGCCCCTCCAGGTGATGCTACAGGCTCCTGAAGCAGCAGAGCGGTGGGAGCACGTGGATTGGGTCCCAGCAGGGCTGCCTCGCTGCAGCCACGTGCTGGGCTGAGCGCGTGGCTCTACTTGCTATTGTAGAGGTGGCTCCAGAAGTCCTGGCATGGACATGCACAGCATGCATCAGCACGCAAGGACTTGGTGCCGATGGCACTCAGGGTAGGAAATCGCTGTGGTATCTCCCACAATCTGTACATCATCCACAATCACGTGGATGTGCAGTTGAAACTTCAACTCTAAGCATAGCTAGTGATTCCTGGAATGAACTTTGGCTTTTTTCTAAGAAAGGCAGCTCAGGAAAGGGCTCTTCATCCCTGCCCCTCAGCTGGGGCTGAGGTCTTCATGCTCATATGAAAAATGAATTCATCTCCTGGGGGAGAGGGCTGTTATGAAATAAGACATCAGATGGATCAACCAGACAGAAGTAAGAGGAGAAATGGTGGCTTTCAGGTGAACAATAACCAGCTATGGCCAAAGAAAAAGCCAGAGAAAGAACCCATTGCATATCTTCTCGTTGGCATCTAGTCCTCTTCCTCAGTGAAAGCTGGCATATTGCAGCACAGATGATTTCCCTGACTTCTTTCACAGTGCTTTACACTTCCCAGGAGTTGTTTCTATATGACTGTAATAGAGCTGTCAAAATAACAGCTTGCAGTAGAGGATGCAATTGCAGCTCTCAGCTCCATGCTGCCGCCACCTCCTGCAGCACCTGCTTCTAATGAAAGGCTTGAGGACGGGGCCAAGTCAAGGTGACACTGCCCTGCAAGTACAGGACATGTCTTGGTGCTCATTTGGCTGCTCTTCCCAGCAGAGCCATGGCCTCGGGTTCCTCCACGCTTCTCTTTGTCAAAGGTTTACAAGCCTGGTCCCAACTATGGTCTCCTTTGCTCCCTGACCCGTAGAAGGTCTTTTGCACCCAACAGTCTTGCCCTTCTGCATCCTGCCCTTCCTGACCAGCGTTTCTGCTCTCGCCACGCTGTGCAGGCAACGCATGGGGCACAGTCCCAGCAGCAGCCGGCTGATGGTGTGGAGTTTTAACAAGTAAAGACTCTTCCACTGCAACTTGACAGGGCAATGAGGATGGACATGGGACAACGTCTGGTCCCCATCCACTGCAAAATGGCTATTGAATATACCTCCAAGAGGTATTGCCTTAGGTCCATCTGGCAAGGACTGCCCGGAGGGAGGCAGCATCTTGGTGCTGGAGCAGTGACGGCTCTCCCA
>NW_008824358.1:1810736-1821252 GCF_000699105.1 Pygoscelis adeliae | reverse complement strand
AAGAGTGGTTATTAGAAAATGTCCAGCCCTGGTCAGTCTGGAAATAATTGTGTAAAGTCAAATAAGTGGCAACACCAGAGCAAAATATTAATGAAGGGATGGGAGTCACCATCCATCAGCGTCCATTAGTGTTCACTTGGAGGCATCAGCCTTTTTCCCTCTTCTTTTATCAGACATCTTAAGTAACCTACAGGTTCCTGCTTGCAAGGTCAGCATTTCCTGTGCATGAGAGCAGTACCTCTTGCAGACTGAAGCTGTAGGCTGCGTAGGTCCAACGTACCAGCTCAATCAGATTTTTAAGTATCTCTGCAGGAATGATCGCTGTCATTTAATTTGCTGATTAGTGTTGTCATATCTATTTGTAGAATACAGCGTAATTTATGGTGAGATCCCTGGAGGATCTTCAGCAAATGCTACAAGTAATTGAATCTGCTGATTTCTAAAGGTCAGGTGAAAACCGCGCACTATTATAACACAGATTATGCGATGATGACACCAGGTAGCTTTACATTTCAAATGTAAAAATTTGTATTTACTGGTTATTGCTATATACCACCACTGTGGAAGCTGAACGAATAATAAAATCAAGAAGTGTAACTTCTGTTTAGCAAAAACCTGAGGTGAGTTTTCAACCCTGTCAGTAAAAGCAATGTAGTTTTTAGGAGAAGAAAGGTAAAAGGGACTTGTACTACTGTTTTTCAAGTCAAAGGGGGAGGAGAAGAACTTCAGAGAGAGTCAATTAGGGATGCATCAGGAAATTGTTTGGGTTATTTTATTGAAGAAGTGGCTCACTGATGAACTCCGAGGTTGAGTGCTGCTATCGCCAGTCCTGGCTGCGTATGATACCCCGAGCTGGCATGGCTGCTTCCCGCCTCTCTTCCAGCAAACAAGTGAATTTCCCTTATCAGCAAAACTAATCTTGTCTGGCAAGTTATAAAAATGAGGTCTTTTAATTTCGTTTGTACAGTCTTTGGAGTTCATTTCTGTGGAAACAGGGGAGAAACAGAAGGAAGGTGGTCTGGCAAGGTGCAGGGACGACTGACTTTTGAGGCCACCAGGCTACAGCAGCTCACGGAAGAAATGGTTTGCCCAAAGAACAAAGCTGAGAGAGGATACCAGTAACACAAAGCTCAAGCTAGGATGCTGGTTTGTCTGCACCAAAATGTCGGCTCACTGATAATAAGTTTAGATTTCTTCACAATAAACCCAAACTTTTTCTTTTTTTAAAAAAAGGAAAGTATTATTCTACAAACTAGATTTTTTTATTGTTGTCAAACTTTTCTGGCCTCTTTAGAAACTGTTCCAGCCTTCTAGAGTAACACTAGTTCCCATCTGCTTCCTTCAAAGTAACTTCTCATGACAAAGTCAAGGGAGATGTAAAAAAACAAACAAACAAAAACCCAAACAAACAAAAAGAGCTTGTCATGAACCAAATAGCCAGGATAAGGAGCGGGTTGAAGTAGTGACTAAATTTTGGAGAACATAACTATCCCTATGAGGCTGCCGCTAGCCCCAGCGCCCTGTATGGTGTCTAACAGGCATTTATAGGGCATGCACCACTGACTTCTCCTGGAACAACTCCTGCCTATTGGTGCTTTGCACAGGGGAAAATTGTGCCGAGTTCATATATTTTGTGACCAAAGTGCCTATTAAAAAGGGTAAAGGCATGTTTGCTTGTAAAAGCCCTTCCCCTGACTGGATCAAGGAAGTTATTCTGTGCTTTTTCACTGCAGAAATACATGCATGCTGCAAACTTTCTTTTTTAGCTGCTCTGTAAATCATCAACCTAGAGTACTGCAGGCTATGTAACGACTGCATGAACTGCCAGGGCAATAAACCACAGCTTTAAGCCCGCAAAAGACTTAAAACACACACCTTACTTTACCTAGCCTGGTGACAGCAACATAGATGTGCCTAAGGCTGAGTGCGTGCTCCGGTGCTCTGATGGATCGGGGCCTAAATACACACGGACACTTCAAACAGAGGCATCTGTCAGCAAAAACTTCCTCTCCTTGGGAGGAGGCTTCGCTCACAGCTCCCGCACGGGAGCCGGGGCGCATAAATCCCCCAGACTTTGTTGTTCTGCCAGCAAGCAGGAAGAGAGCAGTAAAAACCTGCCAGGTCAGTTAGAAACCAGCTGAGTGACAATGCTGCAAAAGAGCCACCTGAAAATAAACAGGCAAACGATAAAAGACACGAACGGGCTCCCGGGGCGAAGTCGGAAGGAAGCCCGGCTCTCTGGCTGCATGCACGCTCACAGGCTGCAATGGCTCTGGGGCTGTGGACGATCCCTCCTGCTTTCCTGCCTCTCTCCCTTCACGCAAAATGCAGGGCTCCAGCAGAGCGGGGTACCCCATCGCCTGCTGTGTCTCGCGGGACGAGCAGAGGGGGGGACACTGGAGCACGGACCCCATGGTACCACCAGCGTGAACCTGTTTTCTCTGTCCCCAGCATCACTCCCCTTAGGGTGATGGCAAGGTATGAGGTGACGGCAGGTACTGCCGGGCACAAGGATATGCAATGGTCGTCGTGTATCAAATGGGGATCTGTTCGGTTATTTTAGTGCTCTCTGGGGAGAAAGCAAGGACACGCAAACACCAATAAATAACCGCTCCTGGTTCTGGGTCTCTTACATAAGGTGACTATTATAGAAACTGTGGTGTACGAGGGGGTGGGATGGGATGCAAAGATCAGAGTTTTTAAAGGAAAGTAGGTCTGGGTTTTTAGGGGGGAAAAGGAAATTGCAGCCTTCCCTGAGGTTTGATAAACTCAAAGAAGAGGGTGCTGTATTGTACCGATGTCTCGGCTGCAGGACAAGGCACGAGAGTCCTGCGCTGGGGAAGTGCCGCTCAATGAAGAATTTTATATAGATCTTCTCTTCAGAGAAGAGCTGATGTACGGTACCGTCAGCTGAGCGCAGTACCGGGAATAAATGATTTAATAGCACAAACGGTTTCCGAAGGGAGCTAGGCAAGTATTGTCCCAAAGTAACCAACTATTCATGTTCCTTCCCAAGCGCAAATGATGCTTGAATTATCACAGATACGTAGAAAGCAATTTCGTAGCCATCCTGGCACTAAGGTTGGTTAGTGAAGATTTGTCGCGATGTATTTTCTTTTCCTTTCTTTTAAGCTCACTGAAGAATGCAGGATTAATAACCAGGACGCCTTTTAATCCTAATTGGAAAGACACTGCTTATAAACTAGGTTTAGGCATCTTTAAATTGCGTATCAGAGCGGGGCTGTGTTTGAATTGCATTAAGACAGGCTGTTATTTTATTTTATGCAAAATTGTTTAGAGAAAAATAGGGGAGGGTTTCATAGCGTAACGCACTCTTAGTGCAAAGCACTAAATGTTACATGCAGTTATTTGCCATCTCCTCCTTTTATAAATACAGACCGTAACTTGCCAGCTCCCTAGCTGCAATTTATTTTCTTACAGCCAGGTTGTGAAAACCGTGGCAATGGAAGTGGTCTGTTGTTCTAATTCATAATGCAGGTACCGAACCCTGCTATTTCTTCAGCCTAATTGTAGCGGTAACGTGTGCACGTATATATTCAGTGGTGAATGTCTGGAGGTTGCTCTTCACTGCGTGCTATTTATGATCTGATCAGAGTCGTGCGCTAAAAAGTAGACATGTTACAGCAGTGTAATTCTGAGTTACACCTCCCGAGTTGCATTTCTCTCCCTGTTGGGTTTCTGATCACTATATCAGAAACAGCATCGCGTCTTCTTTCACAAAGTAGGTTTTTGATGCACAGTCGGTGGAACGTCTCCTTTGGAAAAATCATTGCGCTAAGGTAAGACACTGGGTTGAAGGAGGGCTGTAACACAGCGGACTGGATATAGGAAAACAATCAGATAGCCAGCGTGCTGGATGATAGGTATATTGTCTGGATGCCATCAGTGCTTCTGTATCGCTCATTCCTATTACGTATCTGTATTTGGAGTGTACTCTACAGGTAAATTCATAAAAGGACACAATTCCTGCCCTGAGAATCCTCTTCGATGCTTTTGGTACATCCCTTCCTTTGGGCCAAGCCTGCTCTCATTGCAATTAGCAGGAACTTCAGTTGCAGGTCTTGTGCATAAGCCTCGCTCAGCTGAATAGCCTCCCTAACCGCAGTGGGGCTCCTTGCATGCCTAATTTAGGGCTGGAATTTGTCAGCGGGTCAGCACTCACTGGGATGCTGATAAATAAGACCTACTCGGTCTATAGACACGTTATTTTAGATCACCCCAAGGACTGCCCCTGATGTGCCTTGCCTGTGGGAGCCTCTGACTCGGACCAGATCCAGAAGATCTGCTGGATTGCCCCAGCTGCGTGACACGCCCCAAACCATGGGTGTTTGATGGGTCTAAGCGGCGTTCATGCTCCAGGAGGCACCATATAACGAATGAGACGAACATGTGTCTATGGCACAGCATTTTCATGAGGCAGGATTGATAAATGAGAAGCAAAAGGATATTTGGGGAACAGGTAAAGCTGTACTGACGTAGGTTTTACAGGCTATGGGTTGTGAGGACCCTAATTTTCTCCTTTGTCTCCTGCAAGGCTGCAAAGGGAAGAGTTAAGGCAGCAAATCCTGCTCTTGTTTTTGACTTCCTTCACGTGCCTTCTAACAGGTTGTTACGTGAAAATCCTGGCCGGGGGGGGAAATGGTGTGTCTGTGGGAGTTTGTATAAGTTTCTGTGTGTTTAGCAATTGCTTTGTGTCCTTGTTTGCTCTTTCTCGCAAGGTGTGTGAATGGAGGCCATTGTATGTAAGGACATGCAATAGCACCCAGGTACTGCTTGGATATAAAGAAACACTTGTACAGTGGCAGCTGAACCATGGAGATGGTAGAAGTAGGTGCCCTGTCTACATTTTAAAGGAAAAAGGAGTATGTTTTATTGAATAAATCAAGGCTTTGTTAGCTAGGCCGCCTTATTCCTGCAGGGAATGTGTAGGAAGGATTTATATTAAATGTTCTCTGATGATAATGATACTTTTTTAATAGAATACAGAATATTATGCCACCTAAATCTTGATAGCCCATTCCTTCAGCTCAGAAATGCTAATGCAAGCCATATCTTGTACTCCGTACTTTATAGCAGCTTCTATTTCTTTTCTTTTTCCACTATATATTAATGTGGAGTTAGAGGCTTTATCTACACAACTACACAGCCCCCCTCACAAGCCTCTCCAGACATACAATTTAGCAAAAAAAGCTTGCTTTGTTCATCAGAGCTATAAAGTGTAATTAGGAGAATGAACAGAGATGCCAGAAAGATTTATGACTTGATTTTTCAGAGATGGGGAGGGCAACAAGGGCAACTAACACGCGGTATTGATTTCATGGAAAACCGGGGATCCTCAGACCAGAATAGCATTTTTCTCGATATCCACTTCAGAAACATCACCCTATATGGAGCGGGTTTTTTGAGAAACTAAAGGATAAATAGGCAAAATTTTCAAAATTGACTGCTTTTTTCTTTTCCAAAACAGGAAGATATGCTTAGATAACCTGGAATGTCAGTAGGATTTGGCGCTTGTGGAAAGTCCTACCCAATGTTTTAATCCATCCTTCAGAAAATGTGCCATAACTTCGCTACCCCAGAAGCACCACTTCACTGAAACTGGTGAAATCTAGCAAAACTTTTTGCAACAATATTTTTAGGAAATCACCTATAAGTGCAACATTTATACGCACTCAGAAAACAAACCAGAACACGGCGTTTCAGCTTCAGATCAAATTTGTAGCTGCTTTGAACTGTCTCTCTTTCTAAAGTACAATTAAATACAGTTCTGGCTGCTCTTTAACTATTCCACATAGAAATGCAGCCACTTAGTGACATCTTTTTTTGGCCGGGTTTGTGATACTTCTTGAGATTTGCCTGTGGTTGCAAAGGGGTGGCGAGCTGCTCCACTCCCATCCCTGGGATGTGAAGTCTGAACTCTAATTATGCTGTTTTTGTATTTCCTGGTTGTTCGCTGCTTTTACTGCTGATAAATTTAGCAAAAAACCTCCAGCTGTGCTGAGACTATGGAAGCAGTTGAGGCTTGGGGTTAGAGCTTGAAGAGTGTGTAGCCTCTTATTTTCTACTCTGTCTGGCTCTGAATGACAGCTATTCAAATTATACGCATACACTATATACATACACACTACTGTAGTTTTTCTATGGGGGTTTTCACTTCAGTAGATGAACTTTGAACAAATAATTTTAAGCTGGTAACTTTAATCAATGGAATTTTTTCTTTTTTTCTTCATAAAACCAGCTTCTTCAACGTCACTTCAAATTCAGCACTGGTTAAATTCTGTTGGTTTCCTAGGAAAGATCTGCTATTGCTTAAATTAGAAAGGCAAAGACAAATATAATGCAATGAGATCTTGTCTACCAAATATGTGGGATGTGTGGATGAATGACTCGTAGTCACGCTTTAAATGCAATTTAGTCCCCATCCTTTGAACTATTTGAAAGGAAGATCTGCACAAAGAATGGGGCTCAAACTCCAGTCTGAAAATGGTTGCAATGAAAGTCACCCACAGTTATATAGCTCTTGATCTCTGCACCTCCGAAAGTTAAAACCCCAGTTCCTATTGAATTATCTTTTTTTTAAATAGCAATAGCACACTTCCCTTGTCAGCAGAGGATTTCTTCCTAACAAAACCACTCTTTCGGTGCAGCTCAGAGGACTTGCCTGTGACTGGTGGTTGCCTCGCTGTCAGGTGCTACCCAGGGCCACGACCAGACCATAGGATCACGTAGCATCTCTCAGCTTCTGGATCCGAGTGAATCACTTGCTCTCTCCCTGGTGCACGTGCCTTGTGCATCCCTTCCCCAGCCCAGCCTCACATCCCAAATCCTCAGGCACCAGCATCACAGGGGTGTGCTGACACACCTCTGCCTCCCAGTCTAGGCACAACCGTAATGATTTCTGTGTTTTATACCTACTTTGCAAAGACATAAATAACCACTGTCAGCTCCTGGATCGACAGGGCAGCACAGCAGAGTGCTGAGGAGAGCCCCGTTTATCTCGCTTTGCTGCCAGTTCAGCTCTGCGTGGGCAAATAGATGGTAAACTGAATTTTAATCTGCTGGCAATGAAAATCTTATTATATAGCCCTCTGCCTGAGGGCTAGGCAAGTTCGTGCACCACAACTGCACGGTTAGTGTGTTCAGGTGAAATCTGAGCTCGGGTGAGGATTTATGAGAAAGCAGACAATTCATGCTTTCTGCTGATTGCCAGTAATACATACATATATCTATACAGACTGAAGCTCTTTTTCTCCGCTGTCTGCAAGTATAGGTACTATTATTCTTGCTGGGATGAGCACTAGCTGGAGGATATTTCTGTTTGGAGGGAAAAGTGGGGGGGGAGGAAGGAAAGAAAAATCACCCCTCCCCAAATGTGCTTTATAAAAATATGCATACAGCAAACGTACCAGATGCTTGCACCACAAACTGGTGGTCCTTCTGCCAACTCTCATTTGCCATCCTGAGGTTATCAGTTTGAAAAGAAGGTACAAGGGACACAAATCTTTCCTTCTGTTGCTTTTACTGGGCTTGTTTTCTTCTGTCTGCCTAAATTAGCCAGGGGTGCTGTTAAAGCGAGCAGCGCCATGCCATTTTGCATGAGCAGGGCCTTGGGGCTTTCTATCCTTTAGCTGAAGAAAGGCATATTAGCATGAGATACACTGAGTTTATTAGATATTGGTACTTTGCGCCTCTCTCCCACTCCCATCCCTTCTCCAGAGCTCCCTGGCTCTATTAGTAATCCGGTCACCAACTCCCATCTCTCCCCTTGTTCTACAATTTCACACACTCCTGCTATTGTGTCTGCTACCTCTCTGGTTCATAAAGCCTCTTGCTTCATCTTCAGATCACTTTTGCAGAATAAATCCTAGCATGGTGCTGATAAGAAAAGCTTTTTACCTATTTAGTATCACCACGACCAGTGCAAGTGTGGGACAATTAATGTTTATGGGGAAAGAAATAGGAAAAAAAATTTTGAGGTGTTCCTATTGAAGCTTCTTTAAAAGCAATTGCTTTTAAAGATGTTGCACAAGTGACTTTCTGCACACATTTGTGTTTTTTTTAATTTTTCTGTTAAGTTTTTCCACACCATTTTAATTAAAGCCTTTATTACTGAGTGTTTCATTAGAAAGGACTGCCAATATTTTTTACTATTTTCTCCTTCAGAATTTTTTAAGTGACACTATATAAATGTTTTGCTCTAAAGCGGTCATTCTGGGAGAAAGCAAAAAGGAAGTAACAGCATTAAATCAGTCATGCAAAGGTGTGATGTGTGAGGCATAGCTTGTCTTAATGAATTTTGTTCACTAAGTGAGCCTGATTTCTGGTCACGGCAACTTTGGTGTATTGATTTCGAGCCTCACACTCGCCTGGTAAACAAGATCTCATCACAGTTCCTGGCTTGTGTCAGTAAATCCTTTCCTCTCAGGCAAATCAAATGTTTTAATCTCCAGCTCCTGCAGCTTTCATACACAATTGCATGCAACTCACTACATGAAGAAGGTCAGAGCTGCAGATCTGGGCATTGGGAGGGGAGAAGCCTAGAGGTGCTCTCGTCCCCATTAACGCTCATTAGCTGATGGCTCCTTGTCCCAGGCCGTGCCAGCTGTTTGCAGCTGCACAGCTTCTCCATTTCCACCGGGGCTGCATCAGCCTCGACTTGTGCCTGCATTGCAGTCGCACAAGTGACTGGGCCGTAATACAGGGAGGCAGGAGTAAGGTTGGCCGCAGCAGCAGGGAGCTCAGCGCAGGCTAATGTGTGTTTTGGTAACCCCAACTATTATAAGGCTGGCTCTCGTACCTCCAGCTTACTTTGCGCTCACACATAGACTGTTGTGCTGACACAGTTCTAACCTTTGCTTCTTCGCAACACCCTCTCTAGTAGAGGACGTTACACAAAATTTTCAGACACAGCAATCAAGCTACCAAGAAACTAAATTCAAAATTTTAAATTTGGGTCTGTAGGGGAAGCAAAATTCTGAATACAAACTGACTGCCATTGCCCAGCCGCTTCTGGATTTAGATCGCCATCTTTAGGTATTTGCCTTTGCAGGTTTCTCCCATAGTAACATAAGCTATTTAAAAAAACCCAAAACAATAAACCTCCATGTAACCTCAAAAATAAGAATAAGCTCATAATTCCCCCAGTTTAGCCCATTAGACTACTGCTCTTTACCATTCTTGTGGCCAGATATCCTGATGTCTATACTAAGCATACTGAAGAAGTGCAGATGTCTCAGCTCTAAGTAACACTTAGAAAGGGAGTGCTGCATACATTTAAAGTGGGTAAGAACCCAGCAGATGTTGTGCCAAGATTAGGCTATAACATTTTTGTGCCTGTCTGAGATCTCCTCCTTGGAGGATTTGTTCTTGAGAGTTGTGTAACACCTTTCCTTTCGCATTGACCTCTGAGATAATGTGCATCAGGAACGTAACATTATCAAGAGACCCAGGCAGTAGCTTGGGAGTTGGTACAAGGGCACATGAATAATGGCATTATTTCCAATCAGAAAACTGCTAAATTTAAGTCTATTACTGAATCCAACAGAACACTGTGCAGCTTGGCACCTTATGTAGGGTGTGCACCTACATAAGATTGTGTTGATAACAGGAAACAATATAAGGCTTGAAGAGAAAGCTGAAAAATATATCTCCATGAGCACGTGGAAGAGAATACTAAAAGTTTACTGATATTTTTTAGCTGATCGCTTTATTTCAAAGTGCTTTTTAATTTAAATATCCTTCCCTGAACAAAGTGAAATGGTAAGCCACAACCTGAAAAAAAACCACAGGGATGGGAAAAATTCTTATCAGGTTGGAGCTGGTTTTGCCTTCAGCTGAGACGTTTCGTGCAGGGCAAGGTGAGCTGCTTACGCCCACTAGCTCCATACACCCGTAACAAAAAGGACTAGACATCGTGCTTAATTTAAAACTATCCCCAGTGAGGCTATTGGTGCAAATACCAGAATGCAGAGCAGTTGTGTGCAGCTGAACATACAAGTCCTTAAAATAATCCTTACTCACATGTGTTTAACTGCCACCGAAAGTACTGTCAACAAAGCAAAATGCTTTTCTGAGTGGGGATGGGTTCCTGCTTTCAGCATCCGTGTGAGTAAACGTGGTGTCGCTGGATCTGTTGTAAGCAGGCTTGTTATTACCAGTAAGGTTTCTGTCTGCGCCTAAGAACACAGAAATAATAACCTACAAAATTAAGATGGTGCAAACATAATTCTAAAATTTCCCAGGAGTGTCTGGCTTTGCAACTTTAGCAGTGCCAGTACAAGGCAGGACTTTTTTTTTTCTTTTACGGTAATACATTTGATTCAGCATTTACAGTCAGGAAGTTCTAAAAGTAACAATGCTAATTCGCCACCAGAAAAAAAATGGGGCTTTCCTATCCAAACAGCAGGAAGATGAGCCAAAACTAATAATGTCAGTGGTGATTCCTGTCTTGTGTTTATATGGTCAAAAAGGGGAAGCTGTCTGACACTGATAAAAC
>NW_008824358.1:1794458-1810626 GCF_000699105.1 Pygoscelis adeliae | reverse complement strand
CTCTTGAAAAGTTGTCATTGACGGCCTAAATTATTCATTTGAATGCATCATCACTAAACGCATACTAAACAGGTACCAGGCTCTTAAAAGATGAGCTAACAAAATACTGGGTTTGCATGTTTTCTCTTCTTTGTTGATTTTTTTTTTTCTTTCAGTGGAGAGAGGAAGAGTAATGATGTGCTGGTTTTTATGCTGCATTAACTAATTATAGACATTAAAGATTAAAAACACCTATTATTTTATTTAAATCTTCCCCTAGCTATTGTCATAGCTGACAAATCCAGTTCTTCTTAAACACAGTTTTGCAAATGGCTCTTTCTTTGTACAAGCGTGCTTTACAGCAAAAAATACCATAAAATAATCAGCAATGTAATTCCCTTGCCTGTCCAGGCCGTGTGTCCTTCCAGCTTCAAAGGTCACTGCTAGGAGTCGAGAGATCCTCTGTGAGTGATGCTTTTATTGTATATAAGTGTAGTTTTCTCTCGCTCTTGTCCACAAGTCCATCTCTGTAAGGCTTCTCTCGTAGCGTCTGCAAAACACAATGCATATAGCGTGAGCACATGCTGTGTTGGAAAGGTGAACTCGCCTGGATTTTATTATAACTGAGATCATCAGTATATGCCCGGCTCTATGTTCTCAGGACACTTGCGCCCTATCACGATACCTGCGTGCATTTGCAGCTTCCCTGAGGTACCAGGACGAGCTTGCTGTGAGCACCAAGGTAGCCCAAGACAGTGAGGGAGGTAATCTCTCAGATTATGGGTCCCTGGAGAACTGAGGACTTAAAACCCTACTGGGAGTAGGATGACATCGAGTCTTCCCCAGTTTCCCCTCTTCCTTTTCCAGTCACAGAGGATGAGTTTCTTTGTGAGGGTCAACAACATCCTAAGACCGGTTCAGACAGAAGACCTAAGCTGACAGCTCCCTTAGCCCGGGGACCCATTTTTGCCTTTTTGCGAGGTCAATAGGATCTCATGGACCCATCACCTCAGGTAAGAAAGGGCTGAGATTCACCCGGTAACTGAAGCGCCTGACTGCTAGCAGCCTTCAGGACTACAAAGTAGGGAGCATGTACAGAAAGCTTAAATAAATGCAAACAGGCGGGTCCGCTTTTGGGAAAAGAAATCTCTGAAGTACTACTCCTGCACCTGAGGTTGCTGAAAATACTTCTTGAAACTATTTACTCGGGCAAGCACGTGGTTGCTTAAGTGACGATGACACATCAAAGCCTCATTTTGTCAGTTCTTGACTTTTTAGTACCTAAGAACCCATGATGAGTTAATACTGCAGTAGAGGAATGTGACTTCTGCAATTCCTCCTGTGTTTCATTATGTTAGCATAGCATTAAAAGGAATTATTTTCTGGTTTTGGTTTTGATTTTAGTTGTATTCCCCCGTTCCCACGTAAATGTGAGGCAGAATTGCACCATTTAATGGTTAAGAAAAGAAAGGCAACACCAGGAAAGCTGGTTTCTCACCTATGTCTTATTGCCTGGAGTTCTGACTTAATTATCCCTCTTAAGGGAAAATGGATGTTGAATGGGGAATAAGGGACAGCTGTTGAAGCAGGGTATAAATAGGAAAAGGTTTTAGAAGAAAAAAAAGGTGCACTTTGAGCTAGAAAGATGTGTAAGGCAGCATTGCTCTCGGATTTAGACTATTAGGATGAATTCAGCACTAATATAATGGACATATCGAGGCACAGGGTTTTGAGGGGGGGGAGGCGGGTTCTATTTCTGTTTTCCTTGCATTGATAATAAAGCTTGGGGGAAGAGCCAAAGGCGTGCTCTCACCAGGAGGGTCCCTGAGCAGGGAGGGCGGTGAGCCAGGACCGTTGGGGGTGCCACAGGCACCCCCACTCTGCAGCCCATGGGATTTCTGAGAGGAATCGCGAGAATTGCATCCTGTGCTCAAGTTATCTCGAAGTGCAATAAATACTAATCTGCCTACTCTTGTAACATCAGAGCCTGCATACGGTACTCAGCCTATGTACACAGCGATACCATACGTATAGCTGGTGTGCATTTCCATGCATATATGATTTCTTACAATGACATCCTTGAAGACAAGGATAAAAGCATACAGGCTTTGCGGCAGTGATGAGGCTGTTGCTGTACCATACCCAGTATCCAACAGTGTTTCAGACAGTGTGTTTCTAAGTAGGTAGGTAGGAGATGTCCCTGTCTTTTGGGACATCTTTACGTGCCTTGCATCCGTACGAGGGTTAAGTCCCATTATATCCCATCTAAACGTATCTGTGTGTTTAGACAGACCGTTACTTTGATAATATTCTTGCACAACCCTTCTGGCACTGTATGGCTCTTGTTTAAGCTTAGTTAGCACCAACCACTTAAAAGTCTGTGTTGGTTTCACTGAACTGAATTAAAACAGCCCTGTGTAGACAAACCCTGAGAATTCAGAGCAGTTCAAGCCGTGTTGGTGTCTCTTTAGGCACAATGGAGTAGCACCTGGGATATTATTGCCCTTTTTTTCACTCTGTGAAAATGATTTTTGCTTCTCTCTCCATGCCTCGCTAGTCATAGCATCTGAATCGCTGCATGAAGAGAGAATCAAAATGTAGGCCAAGCGATTAGACAGAGACGAGCAATGCTGCATTCTTCAATTTATGGTTCCCCAGATACGACAAAAGGAGAGGGGAGGTCTCACAAACAGTGAAAATGATGTATTTTTTTTATCATGTAAAGTTGGAAAAAAAAAATTCTTAAGGCTTAAACTAGTCTATGAAAACTGCACCACTGAGTTTCATACTAACTTCTGAAGCAAAAGATAGAAGTTTTCAAAAGTGGAAAAGTTCACATTTTTTACATATGAGTACCTCCCTCCCTCTCTGCCTCTCCAGTGGGTGCTAATCTATTACCCACCTTAAAGAAAGCTTCCTGCTACTCTTTGGAATCTAAGCGGAAAACCAATTAACTACAGTATTAATGAGGCTTGATTACAGGTTTTTCCCTGCCTGTTGTTGTTTTCACCTCCCTTTTCTGCCAGTATTTAACTAGGGATTCCACACGCGCAAAAAATCTTATCTATTCCTTCCTTTCATCAAACATTGATGATTGGAGTTCCTGCTTTTATGACTTTCCTGATAAATACAATTTTAGATTAGAGTGTTTGGAATGGGCCAGTTTAACTAGGAGGCGCTAGGACAGAATTTCATACTAGAATTGTCGGTGCTCATTGATGGTGATGATTCAGGATTACTTGTGCTGCAGTTAAATTCTAGATTCGAGGGGTTCCTTCTTCCTTATCGACACAGAAAACGTTTTCTGTGATATTTCTTCGCAGGATACGTGAAGGAGAAGGATGAGGTTTCTCACCTTTCACAGCAGGAGGAGTATCTTAGAGCGTTGAATCTGGCACAACTCAAAGTTGTCTTCTGGGGTCAGATTCCCAAGTTGTTCCTTTATTCCATAATGCGGTAGTACCACTTTGCCTTTCAATGCCAGGTTCGGAGCCTGGGTTTAAACCCCTTCACTGCCTGGGAGGGAGCTGATCTCTCTAGGGAGCTCCTTAACCACAGTAAATTTTACTGGAGTGTGCAGAACCTGTTCCTGACTTTGCTGGGACAGTGAACGAGAGCATCTCTAGGTGCTGGTGCTTGTGACACCCGCTTGGGAGGAAGATGCCCAGGGCTGCAATCTGCGCTTGGGCTAACGGCTTTGTACCTCAATATGATCCTGGAGCTGTTCCATCTACTTCAGGCTTTCATTGATCAGCTGCAGCTGAATTACATTCCTGGCTCTGGAGGTGTAAATCTTGCTGCTTGGCCTCAGGTCTGGCATCTATACAGTAAATTGTCTCCCACGTATAATATAATATTGGGATGATCTGGGTTATCTATCCCAATATACAAGTTCCAGCCTGACTAGTATGAATTATCTGTACCTTATGTCTCTGGCAGTCTTTCTTCTGCTGAAGGCACAGTGCGGTGCCAGCACATCTATCCGGGTTGATCATTAAAGGCTTTTGGTAAGTGAGCAGGCTCTGGAGAAAGAAACAAGAGTATTTCTGTTCTAGGTAAGGCTCTCCTCTTCCAAACTTTGTGCACAGAGCCAGATCTTTGACTGGAAAATTGCTAAAGCCTGGAGTTACATGAGGAGATGTTAGCACAGATTTGGACTCCCTGGAAGAGCCGAATGAAGCATGAAGACGAGCCGGGATGGGGAGGGAAGGGAGGCAGAGGAATGTGTACCGGTACATGAGGATTTCGGGTTGTTTCTTTGTAGGCCAGCTAAAGGAGGATTGCTGTGTGGGCTACTCCCCAAGCTGGTCTGGCTAAACACCTCTCCTGCTATTGCTCCTGAACTGTGAGCTGAAAACCCATGGTATGTCCAAGGCCTTAATGCTGGAAAGGGATGGTTACAGGATTGAAAAAACCCAACGTGAGCAGTATTGTTCTGGTTTTGTTTGGGACGGGGGAGTTGTTCAACGCTGTAACACCATCGGTGTACAAGAAGTGAAGCAGCGGACAGGGAAACAGGGAAAGTGCCTGAGCCCAGGGATGCTGGAGGAGGCTGAAGTCTGATGCGGCAAGACTGCAGCACAGGGCACTGAGCTAGGGAGAGCTCGCCCTGGGCAGGAAAAACAACACATCCACTCACTTCCAGAGAACAAATAAACACGACTGCGATCATCCATGAATACATGCACTCTTTTTTTTCCCATGGTATAAAGGCCCTTTGTGTAACTCTTCAATTTAAACCAGTGAAATTGGAGCAACATAAAATTAATTTCTCTGGGTCCTGTTCTGTAAGCATCAATTATAATGTCTAATCTACATGAAGTGCTGCTAAGTTTAGTAACTGGCTCTTTATTATGCAGCACCCAAAAGCATTCAAATATATTCACATTAAGATGTAAGATCATACAAATGTTAGTTGTAGAATCATCCAAATGTTAACAGTTGGTTTTTTTGCCTCCTAAGGTTATAAACAGCTATTTTGATATGTTGCCACGTTCCACTAAAATACATTTTCAAAGAGAAAGTTGTCAATTGGAGCTTTGCTTGACAGCGGGCACAAAACAAAGTACTATCCGAAAGTAAAGAAAGCATAGAGGACCAGCCTTTATTTACGACAATGACACTGGAAATCAAGATTTGATACTTGCTGAAAGAATTTCACTGGTGGTAGAGGAAGGAGGGATGCACTGCTGTGAACGTGTAAATCATTTATGCTCTCAATTAAAAATTTACTCAACACTTACAGTTTTTGTGTGAGATATGGCTGGGGAAAAAAACCCTGAAAACTGCTGCCATCTCCTCCAAGGTCATATATCTTGTCATTTAAAGGAATATTCAGTTTTGTTCTATATTTGACATTTTATCGGCCTCTTAATTGTTTTTGGAATAAAACTGTGTATTCTCTTGACTTCCTTCTCATTTTGCTCCTGCAGTCCAATGTTTTTCTTTTCCTTATAGCAGATTATTGTGTAGCTTTTGCTTCAGTGTTACACTTTTTTTGCCATCCCTTATCTCTTACTGTGTCTTCTCTTTCTTTCTTGTCATTATTGTTTCTTCTGTGTCCTTCCACTCCTCTGCTCTCGCTGCTTTCGCTTCCACAAAAGTCGTCGTCTTTGCTGTCATAGCTCACTTGTTAGTCTCTCTCTTCCTCCACTTTAATTCATGTTCAATTCTCCTGACTCTATCTTCTCATTTAGGTGCCTTCAACAAATAAACATAACAAATAAAAATAACAAGACAAAAAAAAAACCACTGGCCGGAAAAAGATGCACGGGGACACGAGACCATCCTAGTTATGGAGGGCACTTAAGAGAAAGGTTAAGCCTGGTATTCAAACTTTCCCGAGGCTGAAAAGAAAGGCGGTTGGATTGGAAATCAGGAGCTGCAGCCTGACTCTAGCTGGCTTTTGCCACCTCTAACTGTGAGGTGTTGGATGACCTTGTAGGTTACCTAGCTGCTGCAAGGAAGACTTACTTTAATTCTCTTTTCCTCCACTCTCCCTCATTTTCTGGGAAACCTGCTGCTTTGGACAGAGAGGTGGAAAATGTCTGACTGTCCCCCTGAGTACCGAGTGCAAAGACCTGCGGTGGACAGAGCCTTCTCCTGCCCCCACGAGCAGCAGTCACACGCTGCTGGGGACAGCTGTACTGAATACGGAGCAGATCTTCCTCAATTCACTCTGCCTGTTTGGTTTTTTTAACTAATGGTGGGGAGGATCACATTTGAAGCATCAGATATGAAAAAATAGTATCAGCTTGTCCTTCTGGTTAAGGTAACATTAACACATCCCATAAGGAACATCCAAGTTGTGTTTTACTTCTAAAAATACTACCGCTGGTTCTCGAATATCCATAGAATATGGATATTCTTGTGATTTTTATTTCACATATGCCAGCACTGAACAACAATCGACCTTACAGGTTCTTCCTCTGGTCTCTCACTTAGGGTTTTGTCCACCATTCCTGATGCTGGCAAGACTGACGTTGGTGTTTTCCCTGCACAGTGTGAACGGGAGTGTGTGAAGGGTGCAGGTCTATCTGGAAAAATAACAGGGAATTTTTTTGAGATCAAAGCATACTCTACAAATCTATTTTTCACTGATTTCTTTTCTTTAAAGAGAATTATGCAACATCCATAGACTCGTATAAAGAAAGGAATAATATGGTACATAAACTCACGTCAGCAAGGATAAATAATTAAAAAAAAAGGTGTGAGCATAGAAGGAATAACCTAATCACTTATTTAAAGCAGTTTTGATTTTGTATGAAGGCAGAGCTGGCACATATTGTAATACATAATGCACAGTGCACCTGGGCTGGGTTCATGGCATATTCCAAGGATGTTTTTAGAAGGCATTCTGTATCACTCTCCTTTTTTTGATGATTTGACCAATAATATTTTTAATAGCTCATGGCTGGTGAGGCTGCTTCTGTCTCTTCCTTTGTACCCTAAGTTCAGGACCCTACCCCTCGCTTACAATTTGGGAGGCAGGAGGAAAATGACATTATAATCAACCATTGTGCAAAAAGCATTAGGAAGAAGTAACAGGTTGTAACGGTATGGATGGCACTTCGGCATAGTCACAGATCTCATTCATCATTCGGAAATCATTTGCCTTTCATAGTAGTGAATTAGCCCTGCATGAGTTGTGCCTTCATCTATTAGTCAAGACTCATGTTGTAACCTAAGAACTTAAATATTAAATAAATAACTAAATAACTAATAACAGTACTGGAATAGTTGAATCGCAAACAAACAAATGAGCAAAAAAAGACTCCAAAGCTTTCCAGATGGCTGGTTCCTACTGATGTACATTTTTTCTCTGGAGCTTCAAAACATGTTTAAATTATGAAATTTGGTGTGATTATAAGAACTTGGCAAGCACTCATTAAGGTTTTAGTCTGAGGAGTGATACTACAGAGTTAGAGAACTGAAGATGAGCAATCGTGGAGTTATCCGGCTGTCCTCATGTGTGCACAGCATTGTCAGCGTGGGTTGTAGGGCACAGGCCACCGGTTCCCAGGGTCTCACTTTTTCACGTGCCGCACTCCTGCTGCTTCCTTGGGCCAAACCCATCCTTGGCAGAGTTGGTGAAACTGGTGAAATCGCATCAGTAATTTATTTGACTTCCTTTGCTCAAAACCGCTCACTTAGCATCCCCCTGCGCTCTGACTCCAGCTTCTGCTGAGGCCAGGTGACTTGGTACATGTACCCTCTGCTCCTGGCAGTGCTTGGAGAAGTGAGGCAGCCAGTGAGTTCATGGCATATTCCAAAGGATGTTTTTAGAAGGCATTCTGTATCACTCTCTCTTCTTTTTTTGATGATTTGACCAATAATATTTTTAATAGCTCATGGCTGGTGAGGCTGCTTCTGTCTCTTCCTTTGTACCCTAAGTTCAGGACCCTACCCCTCGCTTACAATTCAGGAGGCAGGAGAAAAATGGCAGTGGAAGGTCCCTTTGTGCTGCTGGGGCAGACCTACTGATCCACAGACAGAGCTCCCTTCCTTTGCTGGGCCAGCAGAACAGGGGAGAAAGACATGTGGTGGGTGGTCTGGAGTGGGAGATGGCACTAGTAACAGATGGTGGGAAGGAAAGTGAGGGGGAGTAGAGGATGATAAAAAAGGAAACACACAAACAATATTTTTTACTATCTCTTTTGAATATATTCTGAAGCTGGCAATGCTGAGTTTTCAGTTCAAGCAGTGCCTTGCACTCTCCATTCAACCTGGGGTCAAGCTGTCAAGCAGAGAAGGGTCTTGTACTCCACGTGCAGGGGAAGCACACCCCACTGGGGCAATGGCGGGCACGAAGACTGGAGATGTGCATCTGATAGCAGATTCGTGCTTGAGAGAAGTGAGGACCTTCCTTTGCCTCTCAGCTCCTCCTGGCAGCAATCACAAGAGCCTCTCTCCTGCTCCTTCAAGTCCATCCACTGTCAGCTCTTTAGCGCCAGGGGATAAAATCCTTTTACACAGCCTGAGGAGAAAGCCAGAGCTTTCCTATTGCATGACTGACTGAGGCTGAGAGTAAGGACACCACATTTTTTTTCTGATGCAGCTTGTTGTCCAGGTGATGTTTGAAGGAAGTCCTTTCTTCACTGGTCCGATGATACAGACTGCTCCCCGCTCTGCGGCAAGGACAGGCTGGTTACTGATACCTCAAGTTACAGGGTTAAGGGCAGTATTAACGTAGAGAAGAAAGGGAGGGAAAAAACCACTGGTGACCTTCTAGTAAAAAAAGTTACCCCTGGAGTTAGCAAGAACATTACACCGTTGTGTGGTGGTGCTGCAGAGAGCCAACCCCTGCTCAACACCAGACAATAGGCAAATTACTCCGAATTATTCAGCTGTAGCTTAATTATTCAAGAAGAGGATGTGGCAACTATTGATGTCAAAAGGAGAGAGGAGGTGGGTAACTGCAGTTCCCTTGTGCAAACCTAGTGCATGCAGGATACCCACTGGCTGTCCATACTGCACTAATGTCAAAGAGGTCCCTCGACAGGGACCTCCTATAATCCCCACCCCACTGGTCCCCAGGGAACAACACTGCCGTTGGTGTTGCATTGATGTCGCATTCTTGCCGTCCGTGCCTGTCTGAGTAACATACCCTGCAGTAAGCACGTACATAAGCATTCAAGTGACCAACCTGTTCTGTACCTACTAAAGTGTGGTTTGCTGTCCACTCCGCAGATTTATTGCCAAAAGACAGTTCCTTTGGGGGCTCAACCAGCTGCTATCTTATGCATTTGTGGACTCCTGCCATGTGTCACTGCCAGTATATGAATTAAAAACAAATGCTGAAAGTAAGGTGAAGAGATAAGTAACAGCATAGCAGGAGGAGATGCGCTTAAGCCCACGCCGTGGATGTGGTGTGACTCCTTTCTAATAACTCACTGTCCGTCAAGTCACTATCATGTGTAATAACCTGCAGATGGCTCAGCAGTGGGTGGCATTAATATACTTGGGCCCCTCTGGCATACAGGTGCCCTGCACTGTCCTTCCCACCCTCCCTTTTCACCAGCAGACAGCCTTGCATCTTGTTGCTGACTGTCAGGTGAAGTGAGCAAACACACACTCGCTGTCATACAGAACACATTTGGCTGGCTCCCAGTGGGCTTGTACGCCTTCCCCGGGTGGGGAGGAAAAACAGGCGAGTCTGCCTGATGTCACTGACTTTTTGCAATGGTACTAGAGGAGAAATGTGACAAGCAGCAGCAGAATTGAAATATCAAGGATATTCAGCCAGTTTGCTGATGTGATTTTTTGTTTATTCACTGTTCTATCCAGAATCACGGTCTGATTACACACGCCACCACTTTCAAGGGACATCTCTGATGTTGAGGCAGTATGGAAAGCCTCGGGGTACTCCGCGTGCACTAGGACTTGCATTGTGCAAATGCACATACAAACGCAGATGACATCTAAGCGCTCGCTGCACTTTAGTAAGATCAATGACATCATGCAACAATTTCTCAGGGAAGTTTTGAGAACGAGAAAACAATCTGAGCCCTGGAAAAGGAAGAACAGGAAGGTACGTCCCTAGGAGGGGTATACAGGGTAATGTTATTAGTTAAGTTACTTTTCCTAGAAGATCTAAAGGAAAATATGGAGAAGCAGATTCAGAAAATGTTTACATAGGACTGGAAGGGACCTTCCACTGCAAGTGCTGTGTCATATAATCCATGATAAAAACATAAAACCCACAAACTGAAGAGTCTCTAGACTTCACTACTGCAAAAACTTACCACTAATGTTAGAAAGCATCTTCGGATTTCCCACTTAAATTTATCGATGGTGAATTTACCTCCATTATTATAAACAAGTATTGAGATTCTAGGAAAATGGGTGTTGAATAACATCTGATGGGACTGAAAACAAAGGACAGTCAACTGCTAAACTAAAAATCACACAGGAAGATGCATGGGTTGGGACGCTTTGTCTTCTTTTAGCGTTGAAGTCTTTCTTTAGACTGAAAAATCCTAAACTGAAAAATCCTTGCAGTTTGCATTAATAATTAAAGAAGAATACTTCCGAGTGAGTACAGATTTGTTACAGTTGATTAACAAGTTTTCCTTTACGACTTCCAATGAGCAGTTTTTTATGCAATCTGCTTGTCTTTCTAGATATCATTTACAATACTGAATATTGTTGTTTCAGCCGTGGTTGTGTTGATACTCTTACGATTTACTTGCAGGCAATGCCAAACCCCTTCAGCTCACCCAAACATTAGACAAAAGTCAACCTGATTTGCACCACTGCAGAGACATACTCAGTAAGCTGAGAGGGGGGAGTACAACCAGGTTCAAGAGCTCAGCAAGCAATCTTAGTCTCATTAGCGATGCGTAAATACACAGAGGGAGAGACTGGAGGTGAAATGCACTCTCTCATACATGTTTGGGGTCAGTGGGGCTTTGCTCTTCTTAAGACAGTAATGAGAAATGATCTCTCAAAAGTGAGAAAGGAGGCCCAGGGCTACCTTGGGCTCCTGCCTCTAGCAAATTGTAAAGTCCAGCAGCAACAAATCCTGTCCCCATTCAGGTCACAGTAGATGGGGATGGGGATGCTGATGAAGGACAGAGATCCTTGTCTCACACACATAAAAGCTGACTGGCTCCTTGTCTGAAAAACTTAACAGTACCATGATATTTTTGATACTGATGCCATTTTTTTGGAAGGTGGAGATACTGGTACCTTAAAAGATTCAAAAAGTAGTGTTCAACGCTAAATTTAATTTCTTGTCATTAAACCAGGCGAAGAAACTCAAATCCTTTCTTCTAACGTCCAAACGGAAAAACACAATCTTATTAGCAGCATTATCCTGAAAGCTCTGTTTTCCTTTCTGCTGCATTATCCAGCTTCTGGAGGAACTCTTCTCCAGCCCCATGTCCTGTCCTGCTGCATTCAGAAGACCTGGAGCACAAGCCTGCAGATAAACATATCCCAGTACAATGAGGAGACTATTCAGTATCCTCAATAGATCCACTGTCGCACTTTTGAATAGTAATAGTCACTCCTTTTAGTAAGAAAGACCTCAAAAAAAAAAAAATTGCAATGTCTGTCATTAATATTATATTGTAGGCAGAGGAAAAACATTCCCTTTGTTCCCACTCATTCCTATCACATGCATCTTTGTGTGTGTGTAGTTTCCTGAAAAGCCTAGGAAGAAGCTAACAGTCTTTCTGAAAAATTATCATAGATAATTTTATTTTATAATGAATCAAGGATCTGATACTGGAAGAAATTTTGCTTGTCAAGACAGCTAGCGGTTAATAAGGTAACCTCAGCTTTTGTAAATCAAAGCATTTGATGGGATATGGGTCCACAACACAAAGATATCACAGCTGATACAAATGATTGGGACCACCAACGGCCTGGAACAGGATGGTATTTACAGGTGTGGAAAATGAACGATCTTGTGAAAAAACCCTGCAGAAAAGGAAAGCTTCAAGAAGAAAATCTCTTTCATTTTGCCGTGTCCTGCCTAACCAAAATATTTGTGTAGCTGAGCATTTTGCAATGGAGAGCTGGTAGAGACATCTACAGTTATAACTGCCAAGACTTTCAGTATTTTGCCAGAATTGTAACTACCAGACTAAAATATTCCAAGCTTGCTGTCTGCCTCAAGCTGTAACAAAACGGTCCAGCAATGTTCACAAAAATGGTTATGGGGGAAAAAAAAGTATTTTTAATCAAAATTATTCACCCCAGACATTTTTTGGAAGTAGATGAGAAATCGGTGTATGTCTGCTTCAGCCTGCAGTTTGCCTCTTGAGTGACCACTGGATTGCCTTTCACGTTAAAGATGCGCAGATTTGGCTGCAATGTAAGACCTGGAAAATCACTGATATAAGTGGATGCTTTGCTATTGACTTTACTGAGACCAGTATTTTACCCATCAATATCAACCGCAGTACCATTAGCGGCAGATGATAACACATCAAGTAGAGCCTTTTGGCAGAAGCAGCGGTCTTCCCTGGGGAGTGTGCAGATCAAAAGCCACGTAGCTACACGCACTGTAGCTACTGCGTACAGCACCGAGCCCAGGTTAATAAGCCATATTGTGAGGAATATTAGCTTGACCATCATCCTAATGCAGTTTCCAGTAAGCTCTGAGCACAGGCAGAGCAGTCTGCCCCAAAAGCCTATGCAGATGTACTTACCTGTGGCATAGGAAACCGTTCTTGTGCAAAGTGCAGGATGACAGCAGATAAGGATTGAAGAAGATGAAAAGTGTCCTCTTAAGCTTGCATATGTTAAGGACCGTGACCGAGGAAAAATGTCTTTCATTGCTAGCTCTGAAATGACTTGTGTCACAGCACTATAGTAGCTACGTGCAAGACGACCAAAATAAAAGCTGCAAAGGGGGCATTTATTCAAGTATTTTATAACAGTGCTTAATTATGCACATGACGCCTTCTTACTATTCCATGTCAACATATTTAACTAGGAACATCCAGGCTTAGAAATAAAGAAATTAATGGTCCGACCAAGAGGTGGTATAAATCGGTAAGCAGCACTACACATGCTAGATCAACACGGGCTGTATCAGAGATTGTCTGACTGTGAGCTAATGGTGTAGACCCACAGCTTCAACATTCTCACTGGATTTTGATGTTCAGACTTCAAAAACCCACCGTGTTTCTACACCTGCTGCATACTTTCAATCACTACACATGCTGACGTCCAAGGAAAATTTTGCCTTAGCCAACCTGGAAATAAAACACTGAAAATAAACTCTTTTGTGTGCATATTCTGAGACATAGTGGGGTTGTGATGGTAAAATGTCCCGCACCCTTGTATCAGACGAGAAATAAAAGCAAAAGATCATGTTACTTTACCAAACTTCCAGTGTCTTTGGAAAAATAATTTTTAATCTGAAAATGCTGCAGATTGAGTAGGTTCCTCTGAAGACAGCTGTATTTTTTTGCTGACATGATCAGGTGACATGGTGCTCTACCTCTACCAGAGGCAACCATTTTAAATGCACCAGGTTTCAGCTGATCACTTTGGAGGTTAGGATTTTTCTGCTGTGTTTCCTGGGGCATTTTGTTTCCAACTGACATGAATTGTTGGCATTGTTCATCTTTTCTTAAGTCTTCTTCCTACACAAGGGTGAAATCTTTTGCATTTGCATACATTTATATGTACTATTTATAAAGCTATAACTAGCAAATGTTGTCCTGTATTGACAAGCCACCCTTAATAAGGGAAATACTAATATTTTGCAAGAAAGAAAATGAAAACAGTACAGCTGTATCTTGTCCACAGCAAGGCAGCAAGTCAACGCAAGAACTAGCTGTAAAATCGGAGGTTCTCAAATTCACTCCTAACTCATCCCTAACTGGCCAAGTCACACTGACTGCTGAAGTCAGGAGGAAATCGGTGGAGAAACAAAGATGAAAGCGTCGTCATCAGTTGCGCTGTGTTTAGAAGTCCAAGTGTGTAAACAGAGTTGTACCACAACGAAACTTGCAACGCAGGAATTAATCTCGATATGTGGGCCTGACCCTGCCACTTAACGGCTGTGTGGGGAGTTTCAGACCCTCTGTATGGCCTTACTTTCTACGACTTTAAACATCTTTTAATGTGAAGTCCACTTGCTGTTAAAACTGACATTGTCAGTACCTCTAGTTTTCTTGCAGAGCCATGGTCCTGACAACTGTTCCTTTGATGACTGCCCTTCTTTCAATGAACGAGTCAGGTCAGAGAGCTGACATCGGAAAGGGAAAGACTGTGAAAGAACAAAGAACGGCTTTTTCTAAAGAAACTATACTTCCACTAATTCTGAGATGCCACTACTTGTCTGCATTTTGTGCAGTTACCCAAACATTTCAAGTCCCTACATTTTGCTAAAACTGTTTTAAGAACCACAATAATGAAGATAATAGGCCTGAATTTTACCCTTGAAAAAAGTCCCCTCACACAGGCAGGCAGCCATGACCTATTGTCATTTAGAAGCCATATGGGGAGGAAGGAGGTAAGAAATCATGGGAAAAGCCAGAACAAATTATGGACCAGAATAACAGTGTCTGTGCTCACAGCCAGTGCAAGCTCTAGAGGTCTGAACACAAATCACACAGGGATTCCTAGGGAGAGTCCAATACGGTTTGCTAGTGAGTAAGCCATTATGCCTCACTGGAATTAAAATATTTTTTATTACTACTTTTATAATAATTTACTTAATTTACATGCAGCCCAATGGCAAAAAGAAAAAAAAGAAAAAAAAAAAAGCAATGAAAAAGACATGGAGCGTGGAGCACTTCATTTGTATACCCACAAATGTATCCATTTCATTCATTTAGAAACAAACACTTCTGGAACCACAAACAAAAACCTCTTCACTCGCCCCATGTCCATCTCACATTCAAGCTGACGTCCTCCATCTTTAATGGCTATAATTGCCGCTCCTATATCCTGTGTGTTAACTCGATCCCTTCAGCCCTGCCAGCAATACTGGCCCTCATCCAGCTCGTGTGCCTCTCATGCAGGTTCCTTTGTTATTTCTTTCCCGCACCTCCTTTTGCACGATACGCCCACCCTGAGCCTTAGCTGCAGCCTTGCTCCCCTTCATGTATTTCTAAAGACCTACCTCTCCCACCGTGCCCATGAGGAATTTCTGATTTAGTAGACATAAGCAAATATGAACATCTGCTTAAAGTAACACTTGCCTCAACTACAGAAACCCCTCAGTCTGTAGGTCTGCTGCGCTGACAGGCTGTCCCTGAAATCATGTGTCACCATTGCTGTCGTTCTCGGCCACCCCTTTGCTTGCTTCTCCATGGCAGCTCCAGGAGCATGGTGTCAGCTCTTGAAGGCACAATAATTTTTGTCACATCCTGGTACAGCACCCGGTGCCAGAGCGGGGTCTTGTTTCAAACTGGATTTTTACAGTTTATGGTATAGGATAATATAGTGTAATCGCTGGCCACTGCATTACCAGTTCGAGTAGTCCGTGGCAATGCAACACCCTTACTATGACTGTCTGGCAAAACTATTTCAGATTTTCCTCCACTGCTTCCTCGGCTCACGCTAGATAACTTCTTCAGCTGTAGCTTGCTGCCTCTCCTTACTTCTGAGTGCTGCCACCAGCTCTTGGTGCCGGTGTCCCTTCCGAGTGGTAGGGCTGCAGGCCCCAGGTGGCCAAACTCCATAGTTCGCTAAAGAAGTCCAAGAAGGTGGGCTGTAGGACAAAAGGGATGGGGAACCTGCTTCAGCTGTAAAACTCAGCACTTTTGTTTGTTTTTGTGGGTGTTTTATGTTTTTTTCTTGACACGGAGGAAAACACTTCTCGTAAAATCATGAGGAGAGAGGCAAAATTGAGACCAGGCACACGATGACAGGGAACGGAGGAGCACAGGGGAGGCACTGAGTGCTACATGGGCAAGTGGTTTGCAGCCAGCCACAAGCTGTTCATGAAAGGGCTGGCCGGAGGATATTCGGAGCGGGAATCCCACGCTCCTTGACCGCCTGTGCGCTTAGCTCAGCTCGCCTGCCCGGCATTGAGCCTCCTCTACCGCTCACTTCAAATAAACCTCACGGAGCCCAACTGCAATTTTGAGACAAAAAACTGTGAGAGTTTGGGAACCCTCCAGCGCCCTCTGAAACACCACTTTTTCCTCCTCGGCAGCGTGTTCCTGCGTTGAAGACGGCAGGCCTGGGGGGGGGGGGGGGCGGGGGGACACGGGGGGGG
>NW_008824358.1:1730863-1793423 GCF_000699105.1 Pygoscelis adeliae | reverse complement strand
CGGTGAGACCCGGGCCTCCACATTTGCTCCAAGGAAATTACAGCTCCCACATCCATCATGCAACTCAATTCAATTGTTGCAGAACATCTTGCTACGCCAAACCCTTCGAGTCTCTCAGTCTTTGACACTAAAACTATCACACAAGGAAAACTGTCAGAACCAAAATTCCGCATTACAATTTACCTAGTTGTTTTTTTGTTTTGTTTTTTTCTTTTTTTTCCCCCCCCCCCCCCCCCTTGGAGAAAGGAAGGCTCACCTTTGAAGATCATTTTGTTTGTTTTCTTTCAGACGTATTAAAAGGTCTGTCGGGATACAAGTGCTTGTGTTGCGTCTGTGTACGTGTGTAACTTACACAGATGTTTTTAAGTCACTTAAATTTCAAAGCAAGGTGCAAAAACAATGTTTCCATTTTGCCAGCAAGGCTATGCGCCGTATTTGATGCATGACTTTGAATTATGTGCAGTCAGACACCTGTTACTTAATCCTGTTTATTCTTTCCAGTTACAGTTATCCAGCCTCGGTCTTCCTTTTTTAATATCTGAAAATAAATTACGAGGTTTTATTTTATGTTGACATCTAGTAGAAACCCAGGAATCTAATGCATTTGTGAGGTATATAACGTGTGTTTGTTAGGTAATACTTTTTCAAAGGGAGATGATTTTGGAAAGTTATAGAATAATCTTTATCTCTGGGGGAGCTTATATAATGTTAAAGTGTCCACGGGGATGCATCTGTAAGAAAGGCGGGCAGCAAGGGCTACAGAAAATCAAAGTCTTGCACAGCATAAATCTTCAATAAAGCGTGCATCATGTTCTCTTAATATGTAAACAATGTTCATGTTTTCCAAACTTCATTTGATGTTGCACCATGGAATTTTCAGTTTAATAATTGGAGTTAATGAGGATCTTAGAGAAAATGTCGCATTTCTGATTCCGCAAGAGGATGGAGCAGATTCTTTCGTAACACATTTGTGTTGGTGGTTGTATTCTGTAGTTTACTTGAGCAGTTTTAGCAAGCTGATGATGTTACTTGCTTAAGGTTATTTCCTCTAACTTCTGAAAGTGTAATGTCAACAGTATTTGCAGGCTTTCTCCGGACCAAGGGTACCTAATATTGCTACGTACCACCAAATAATATTGTTATATAGAGCAGAGCAATTTTCTGTTATACAGAGACCATTTCTAAATACGAGTTGGAAACAGATTTATTCCTGTCTGCAACTGATAACTTCATAAAGTAATTAAAAATAAATTACAGATTTCAGAGATGAGAATTATTCTCTTCCACAACTGTTAATACCACCCTGCCTTCAAATGTCAGTTTTGATTCATCTCTTGATGATATCACTAAAAACCAGGTATTAATGTGAAAGTCAAACCTCTGGTGAAAATATAACTGCACGTAGCTGTCAAAATAAAATTTCAGGATCTGATTTGATTGCTGGATGTGGATACGTACTTGGTAGAGTAACAATGCCTTTTATTTTATAGACATGCGCCCACGCACAGGAGCTTTGTTCTAAAACAGTATTTTCTGTCATGAATTTATGCATAACCTACACTCTCTGCTTTTTCTTAGCATGCGGGGAAGAAAGAACCTTGAGGGGGAAGAGAGAAAGACCAAAAGGGGGAGGACAGAGAATTCATCTGAATTTCCCTTACTGACAGAGGAAATACCTCTTTGTTATTTATCACCCAAAATCACTGGCTGTGTTCTGCTTTCACCTTTTCTAAAATAGCGGCGAGTTGTTTTGGCTTGACACACGCTGCTGACTTCTGTTGCAGACTTTGGCCATTTGTTCCAGTAATGTCTGGCTCTGATGATGAACTTGGGGCTATGCTGTGAGTCTATCAAGTATTTGTTACAGCTTTGTGGGAACTGATGGCTTTATTTTCACCAGGTTTACATATGCTGTGTTGAAAACTTGCAGGGGTATAATTTCCATGCTTATTGAGATTACTTATTTTGTACTTCTTTTTCATTTTTTAGCTTGTCATTTTTTGTGGTCTATTTGTGGTGTTTAGTGGTTTACTTTCCTTGGTGGTTTTAACAGCTCAATTGCTATTCCTTCCTGTTCCTAATTTGCTGAAGACTGAAGTCTGAAACTGCTGGTTTAGTATTTTCCTTAAAATTGAATTAATCCCTTTTCCAGGGGGAAGGGAGAAAGTCACAGAGGAACACTTACCAGAATTTTAACAGTGAGAACAAAAACTTAATGCAGGCGTCTTACCTACGAGTGGCTAGTTATGAAAATTGATACCTCATCGATTTCGGAGGAGGCTGGTTTCCTCTGTAGTTTCAATCATCTGTCCCATTAGATTCGGGGAATTGTTGTAAATTAGCTCAGAAGTAAAATTTTCCAAGTCATAAAATCTCTGGTTGGTTGATAGTGGAAATCATTATTAAAGGTTGCATAAGCATTATTTGCTGGATGGCTCATGAGTAGCCTGGGCTTAGTTCCATTCTCTAATAAATAGATGCATTGTGCTACTTCAAAAACTGCAAAATTGATGGCTTGAGTTCATTTACTAATTTTGCAAGATATGTAATACATCCAGTTTTGCGAAGACTCTTTGATGTCTGCAGAAGTTGCACATAGTGGAGATGTTTATGACCCAGACTGTTAACTCTTCAGAAGTCTTCTGATTATACTGTTTAGGACATCTTATTCTTATGAAAGATGCATGCGTAACACCACATCAAAATGACCTAAGTGCATGCACCAAAGGCTCAGATAAATTTTATTCGGTGGGACTTTCTGAGAGCAGGCTTTGTGGTCCTCTTGCTGCTGCAGGAAAAGTGTGTGTTGACTTGACTTTGTTGTGTGATTTTTGGACTTTGTATTCCCAAAGATCTGACCTGTAGAGGGTTTGAATATATGAGATGGCAATGGTATAAATACCGAAAATACTGTGCTTTGACATTAACGAGCCTGCTTTGCTTATGTTCTCGCCCTGCGAGCAGTAAGCTATGAAAATCTATCTTGTTGTTCTTCGCCCATCTTCTTATGGTAGTGGTTTCTGGAAGTCTTGTACAAATGGATAAAGAGGCTTGTGAAACTGCGAAGACGACAGATTCCCAGCCATTCTGGAATTAATTAATCGATTATGCCTAGTAGTAACTTCCATGTTTCAGGAAGACACGCTGCTGTATCTTAGTGCCTGGGATAGGGCCACAGCATGGGGAAGAGTATCAGATCAGCCCTTTTGCAGCTGTCCTCACGGTGCTAGTGCTGGGACTCTGTAGTTTTCAGGGCAAGATGCTCCCGAGCGGCTTACCTGAGGCACAGAAATAGATGGTGCAGCAACAATTGTGGCTTTAGAGATTCCTCTCCAGCAGACTTCTGGATGATGAGTTGTTGATCTTTTCCCTGCGAGGTTGTCACTGCTGGGATCTTGGAGGGAAATCAATACTTACATCCGCTCCTTTTGAAGATCTACATCAGCTTATATAAGGTAGTGAAGTGCTGTGGTTTCTTTTGTCAGTTTGGCTATACAAGTCATTCTAGGTGTCGTCCACTGAATGAAGAACTCATTAAAGCTGTACCTGCGCAACAGCAAAAGAATCTTGATTTCTGGAGAAGAATGAAACAAAACTCGCTCTTCCTTTCTACAGAAGAGCTCAGCCCTTAGGCAGACTTGTTACGCAGTCATACTGTTCTGTTTTCCTTGTTACCAGGCTTGGATGAATGGTATTTGTGAATGGTTGTAATGTTTCATTTCACCTTTGGAGTTCTAAGAAGCACCACTCAGTCTTTCTGTGGGAGGGAGCCTGTTCCTGGGGAGCAGTGCAGGTGTCACTGAAAGGTTAGGTTGCCGTAATGTAGTGTATCTGCTCATGATAAGGGAGAAATACAAGGTCTCTGGCTTCTAAGGCCACTTGCCTTTTTCATGGTTTAGGTTTCTGTGGCAGATGGGGCTATTGCTTTGATCTCTCTGTGGCTTCCCATTCTTTTCCGTTGCCAGTTACTGGTGTTGAGCTCAGTCTTGATCCTGTCCCACCAATGGCTAACAGCTGGTTGTGGGACAGACAGCATAGATCACAAAGACCATAGATATGGCATGGAGCAGTCTCGCTTGTGCTGCCCTGTTTAATGATCAACTCGTTTAATGAGTAGGTGAATCCATAATCTGACTTTCTGCAATTGCTGCATGCTGTCTGATAGACAATCTATTCCACAAACAGTAAGTGCTCCTAGTTCCTGATGTTGTGTGTCTCATCTGTCTTTTTATAATAGCGAGTGATCAAAACTTGAGTTAAGTAGGTGATTGGCAGCTGTCATACATCTAAAGTTAGGGCCTTGCTTTCCATTTTATATGGAAGATGTTATCATACCACTGTGAGGCCCTGCATTTGGACAGTTAAGGGTCACTCGCCTGGTCTTTGCTCCAAACAAGAGCTTATTTCTTCAACGAGTAACAATAACTGGGAGCTTTAGGCAAATGAGGTGAGACAGTCTGTTTGGAATGTGGTCTATTGTAAGGTCTGTTTGTGGAGTTTTTGAAATTAGTATCGCTGAAGTAACCACGCACCTCTGCCCTCTCGTTTCTGAAGAAGCCGGCTCTATTCACTTGACTTTGGGGCTCTCAAATTGTAACTTTCTCTGTGAGCTAACCTTGCAATTGGATATTTTAGAAGACCATGAGAAGAAGTGTAATGTTATAGATGCAGTGCAGGTGTCACTGAAAGGTGACAAGTTCAAGAGTGACTGTTCAGATTGAATACTCTACATTGTTCCTTTTCAGATGTTGTACTGATAGATCGCTTGAAAAGTTTTAATCTAGGCTTACTGTTTGTATTCTGTTGTTTTTATGTGTAATACCATCTGAAAATATGAAGAGAGAAAAAATTTCCAAATGTCATCCTCCTATCAAATAGTTACATGAAAGCATTTTATATCTGCAGTTGGTCTAGCAATATGCCATCTGAGAAAGAATATATATTCAACTTCAGAAATGTTTGTGTGCTCTTTGGAAAGGAGGAAATGGGTACGAAAAAGGTATTAAAGAGCAGGCAATTTATTCTTGAACTTATAGATAGATTTCCTTTTCTGACAATTTCTATATTGAACTTGAGCACACGCGCTCCTGCAGACTGGAAGCGATCGCTCAGGAGGTTAGTGACTAATAAAGGGGGCAAAAAGAGTAAGGACTTGAAAGGTTAATAAGAAGCATCTCTTGGATTGCAGCGATCTAGAGTTTCCATGATCCTGTGAATAGTGTGATGTTGTGGAAAATAACAAGTAATAAGGAAGGTCTTGTGAGATGTAAGCTGTGGTTTTGAACAAGATAGGTTGGATGAAAGAGCTTCTCATAACAAAGTGGTAAGTTTTCCTCCTTGATCTTTTAGGCCATTCTGAAACTCCACAGGGTTTTCTCTTCCCATTTTTCTTCTTCTTGAACATATTTATTTCCCATGCCTGAAATTGCCATCTCTCTCACATTTGCTTTTTGGTTTTCCTTCCTAAGCCTGTGGAGATGTTAATTATTGATGTTGCTGTATGTGCTATGCTTGTTGCACGTACAGATCTTCTCTACTCTCCTCTTAGCTGAGGCTGTGTTCTGGATTCAGGATGCTTGCCCGTCTCTGCCTTTAGACATCTGTATTGCTGCTGCAGCTGCTAAAAGGAAACATAGGGAAGGAGGAAGTTGATAGCTGTAGTAAGAGCCTGTTTGTTTTGAAATAAACAAATTAGAATAAAAGTTCTTAAAACAAAAAACAACCAATAATGTTGACTATTGATACCTTTATGCAAGGCGGGGTTTTTTGTTATGTAGACATAAGGGCATGTTACTCTAATTCTTACAGAATTCCCCTCAGAAAAGAGTGAGTTTGCATGGAGGATGACTGCCTTATTGGGAAGTAGGAAATAGAGCCACGGAGTGGTTACTCTGGCAGGGCTAATGTGATCTATTGAACCAAACAGAATTGGTATAATCTTTCCTATGAAGGACCCTGATCAGGGAAGGAAAAGCATTTTTGAAGGAGGGGGAGAGATGGGGCGAGAGGCTGATGAATTCACAGTAGGTTTGTTTGCAGAGATGACAATGAAGCATAACTGTTAAAGGAGAGGTTGGGTGGCGTGGTGTTGTGATGAAATGGACTGTGTATTGCTCCTAAACCTTGACTGCAAGGCAGGCAGGGGCTGTTGGATGGTTTGATATTTTTTTTTTTTTTTTTCTTCAGATACAGTTCTTGAAGATTGGTGCAGATTAATTGGGCTCTCTGCTGGATTCAGAGAGCTGTACTGCATGTCTGACATCAGCAAAGAATAGACTGAGTAATTATTGCTTTCTGGTCTTTCAGTCTGTGTTATTTGTGTACCGCTTCCCTAGCAAAATATGCTTAGGAATAATTGTCATACATTAAATAACAAGGGAAGATGGGATGTGATTGCAGGTATATCAGAGCAGCTTGCAAATTAGGTGCTGCAGTCTGGCATAAGAGCTGTTAGTTGCAGGTAATGTGAATACGTCGGCATCACTGCTCAGCTTGTAATTTTCACACTGGACATCTCCTGTATCCGTGTATGCTGCAGGTGCAGGGAAGCTCTTGGAAATTCCCCTCAGCGTGTCTGCCATCCCTCACATGATGCGCTTATCTGCTTTGATTGGTGAATTCCCATGCTGAAGCAGAAGGTGGGGGTTTCTGGGGACGGGGAGGAGAGGAGGGGAGAGATGTGACCTGGGAGAATAATTGAGGGCTCAAATAGCGCAGTCTGAGTGGGGAGGAGATTGAGCTGCTGCTCCTTGTCCTGGGGGGTGGTGGTGCCATACTCCCCCAGGCACAACAGCTGGGGCTGTGAGACTCTGGCAGGCTCTTCTGCTTGCTCTAAAGCTAGGAGAAGTAGCCCCCGCTGTACATCTACATTTACCCTATGGAGGGACTGGTGGTCCTGTAATCTCAGCCGCAACTGAACTGATACAGTCGTTGTTTCCAAATCCTTCAAATCTGGCAATGCCTAGCAGAGTCTGGCTGTTCTTTTTGCTGATGCTCTGGTTTTCAGCTATGAAATACACAGTGGCTTTTCATTGACCCGTGACTATAGCAGGTGGCAGGGAAGAGAAATAACTTCTGAGAAGACCTTGGCCCAGGTCGGAACAAAACAGACATAGTTTTTTAGTTGCACAGGTTGCTGCTTCCCTGCATTCAGATATCATTGGTATATTTTTGCTAACCTCAAGCAGACCCTTGTCTACTTGGATGCATCCTATATCGTTATGTATGTTTGGCCCTGTGTGCCTTTTTTTTTTTTTTTAAATTCCCAGACTGAGAAAGTACTGGAATCGGCATACATGCCTAGCCTGGCCAACGGGTATTAATAAAATGGTCTCCTTTTGAGATATCCTAATGAGAGCATAAGGTTAACTAGGAAAAGTCATATAAAAATAGTTTGTAACTCTGTGCCATTTTGTGTGTGTGTCTTTATACAGGAAAATGTCTTACAGTTAAGTTAGTCTTTGCATCAGGTAATGGAAGTATTTGCACTGCTTTTGTGGGAGTGATTGCCACCTCTTCCTGTGTTGAACTGATGAAGACTGACACCTTGAAAGAAGCATATGGTAATTAACTGTCTCTGGGGCAAGTCCAATTAAAAAGTTGGTGTAGTGCTGGGGAACTTGGAGACCTGTATTGGTACTTCTGTGAACGGATGTATGGATTGCATGCATAGGAGCGAGTACCCAAATGTCTCTTTGTGAACTTAGCTGTTAATTACTTTTACATTGAAAAAGACAGACAGCTGATGATCACTTAGTTTTCTGGACTGAGCTGGTAGTAGCTGTGTACGGGTGCTTAGATGGATAGGAAAAAGAAACAGCGGTATCAGTGTTCTCCATTTTGCTTTTATCTCTCTAGAGAGCTGTGTGATCATTACTATGGAGAAGTGTTGAGTGCTGTTGTTCCTCTGGCATGTTTTTGCTCGGTTGGTGTGGAAGGTATAAATCTTCATTTCTGCTAGTCTGGTCGAGTTCATTTAGAAGGATTCTTATTAATGAAGTCTGTACTGCAAAACTGTGGTCCCTGTGTGGATAGGGGAATCACAGCTCACTTAAACCTTTATCCGGTAGTCCAGATCGCATATAAAAACTTAATCACTATTTCTCTGCTGCATCTTCATTTTCAGTGCTGGTCCTTTCACTGAATTGCAGCCTCATAAAAAAGAAAATGTGTTGGTTTTGGGCTACGGTGACAGTCTACCAGTTGATTTATTTGAGGGGGTTGTTTGCTTTTTGGGGGTTGTTGTTTGTTGTTTTTTTTTAAAGGTAGATAAATGGTGCTCTCCAAGTTTTGTGCAGATCCCTGCATGTTAGCTTCTAACAGCTTTCCCATGGTGAACTAAAAGCCTTGTCTAATGTAAATGCATTTCCAGATGTGGGGAAATCAAAAGTATATGTTTGCAGTAATTCTTTGGTATACGAACACATACTTGTTTTGTAAATGCTTCTTGTATTTTAAAAGACATGAGGTGAAAGCAATACTTACATGAGTAGCTGTGAATTGGTGTTGTGAAGTAGACTACTTCTTAAAAAAAAAAGTGAGCTTTATTGCTTGGGATTTTTTTGTTATAATGATCTCTGACACTTCAATTTTCAAAACTAAATCAACTGAATCTTTCAAGAAATACATGCTCTGATTTATATATCTTTGATTTATTTATGGTCAGTTAAATAAACTGTGCCCTGTAATCTTCACTGAGCTCATCCTGCTTTCATTTCTAATTTATCCTTGAAAAGACACTGTTCACTTTAATTTAGTATAACCCCTTCCCCTCCCCACAGTAGAACAACTGAAGATGAATATTGTGAAAACAAAGATATAATTGCAGCTCTCAGATATTTGATATGTTAAAAACATCTATTGAATTGATCTGAAATTATGCAGAAAGATATACAGATAGTTCTTCTGGTAATTTTGAATAAGCTTCAGGTAATTTTGAATTTGAATAAGATGATTGATATGGTGAGTAGTTTTCCATGATTCAGGTGCTGAGCAATGTGGCGATTACTTTAAGGCTTTTGAAAACTGGAAAACAGATTTTGAAATTCACAGGTAGAAATGGCAGAGGGAATTACATTGCTGTGTTAACCGTTACATTATACAGTTTTAAGAAGTTGGCTCCATCCCACTGTAATTTAGTGTCAGAATGTTCTCTGTGTATTTTCATGTAACTTTCATTCTCTCTTCTTTCTAAATGGAAGTGTTTTCTTTACAGAAAACAATCTTAGTACAACAAAATATGAGAGATTTTTCCAGTTGTGTAAAATTACATTAGCCTTTTTGTGGGCCTAGTTTTTGACTTATTTAATTTTTTCTATTCCCTTAATAAAGGCTGACAATATCTAAAAGAATAACCCCTGCCTTTAGCAGCATTTAAATACTCGTGAAGGCCTTCATGAGTAATTTGAAATTTTAATCAAAACTTGGACTGCGAAGCTGTTGCTTCACCTGGTTCATCTGAAAGATCTGTGGAAGTATTTCTTCAAAGCATTAGAGGTAGTAATTATCAGAGTAAGGTGTCAGTTTTGTTAAGAGCTATAAAACTATATACCTAAAAGTTATAAAATTGTAGACCTATGGTATTTGTTCAGTGAGGTACATCTCTTCCTTAAAAAATGATTGGTAATTTAAATGATAACTGCTTTTCTAGTAATATTGCTTAGTTTCATAAACCACTACATGGAATCCCTCAGTTACTAAGAAGCCAACTCATCATTTCAGTTAAAAAGTAGGTGCTTCTGTATGCATACTTCTTTTTGCAGAAGTTGAAGAAAAAATAATACTTCTCAGTTAATTTTAAATCGTGTAAAGCAGTTCTTATTTAAAGATGACTGAAAGCGGATGAATCTTTTTCCTTCCACCTCTTCGTGCTATCATCACGTCTCAGGTTTTGGAAACTAAAGAATATTGTCTTAAAGGCTTTGGCAGGGCATGTTTTGCTTAGTTGAGTAGTCTTCAGTTCAGCTGGTAATTAGCACATCTCTTAATGACTGAAGCATAATTTTAACACAAGTTGGCTCTTCGTGTTCAGCAATGTCTGTTGACAAAGTGTGGGTGTTACAAGCATGTAACCTAAGTCAATTTGAGCCTTGTATTCAACTCAGTATCCCTTTGCGCCTCATCTAAGGCGCCTTTTGGAAGGTCTGTTGCAATTTATCTGTTCTCTCTTACTGTAATACTGTTGTGACTGGGTTTATGCATCTGCAGTTTTATCAAGCAAGATTCATAGGCCAAAACTGTGTGTGTCCACTTACTGGTCTATTCCTTTCATTGTTAAAAGGGAAAATAATAGAAAAAATTACTGTGTGAGGAGTACATCACTGGAGATGTGGTTTGTTCTGCTGTCAGTGCAGCTCATTCTGAGCAAAGCCCATGAGATAAGGAGTGGTGAGATGGTGTTCTTTGAAGAACTGATGAGAAGCGGGGGATATAAACTTTACTGTTTATTTCAGTCTTGCATCTTTCTTGTTTGGGCTTGAGATGGTAAGTAGCTCTGTAGATCACATCTAGCTCTGTGCTGCTAGTATTGCTTTCCCATTTGGGCCATGTTTTGGCCTTGCAAAAGTTAGAGCAAGTCACTTAATTTTTCCCTTCCTTGTGGCTTCCCATCTTCAGAAAGAGATTTTATCGTCACCTTCCAAGGTATTAGTAAAGCCCGGGTGACGCTTGTCTGTGGGGTGTTTTGACATCATTTGAGTGGTGCTATAGCTGTTGTTACTATTTTGTACCAGGTTACTCACTGCCTCTAAGAAGTTGGCAGTTGCTTAATAACACTCAGAAGCAAAGCAGAAGACAGGGAGTGGAGGGGTGGGGGAGAAAAAGGCTATCCGATAGATAATTGAGTAGCTTCTGTTTTGTTGGGTTTTTAATCTTGAAATTTGACCTGACAAAAGAAAGGTTAATGAGAATCTAAATAGTGTCAGGAGTTACTTGGTAGGTGACAGCATGCTGCAACTGCACAAACCCAGCCCTTCAGAGCCTGAGATATGATTAAATCAGTCTGTAGGTTTTGCAGGTGAAATACTTCATTTGGCTTCAGAACTGTATTTGACAGTATCCTATTGGCTATACATCCAAGATGGCTCCAATTGTTCCTTCCAAAGTGAAATGTATATCCACAAAGTTGTCTCAAGATGTAAATGCTTCTGACTGTAGCACTAGGCTGACATGTAATTGCTAAAAATGCACTTTTTCAGAAAAAAAAAGCCCCCTAGTTTGCGAGATTGGCTGTCAAAGACTGCACTTTCTTAGGATGGAGAGAAATTGCTGGAATTGTAGATGACTGTATTGAGGCTGATATAATTTCTTCAAAAATAATTTTTAGCTCAGTTTCAGCAGAGCAATGAGTGGCTGTTAGGACACATTTGATCCTGTGGTAGGTGTGGTTAGAATACATAACCTTTTGTGACACAGGAGGACAGCCTGAAAGCTCTTTCTTTGCTATTTGATATCAGTTTGGTAATTCCACCATCTAGCCCCCTTCCTCTCTCCCCATACATTTTAGGCATAGGCATATCTGGCTGTAGTGGACTTCTAAAATTAGATTTCTTTGTTCTAAACCAGGACTTGGGTTAAATACAGTAACACACGCACCCCACCCCCAGTGTTCTGATTATGGTATTTTTTCAATACCTATCTTAAATGTTATGATAATGCCTGACATGAAGGCTCATTGTCTTGTGAACAATGAGATACACAACAGCCTTCAGCAGTGCACAGCAGAACAACGTGCATACTGCCAGCTTAGCCCTTAAAGTATGCACTAGAGTACAGCACAATGTAAATGTCAATTCAGGAATGTTAGGTAAGTTTGGTATGATCCCTTAAGGATTCTTTCTTCATGTCCTAAATTGCAAGGTTTCTGGGGCAGGATCTATCCTTGCATTATTTATTACAATGCAGCCTTTATTTATTTATTTTTTTAAACCTGATTGGTGCCCATTGGCTGATACCTCAGATGAGATAATACACTGCAACATAGTGTTTTTAATTAGAATATACACTGTTTCATGCAGGTTAAAAATAAATGGCATCCATGTTGTTCAGGTCAACATGCTGAAGTGTCTAACGGTATAAAGCAGCTTTCAGAATGATTATGACAATTTTATATCTTTGTATATTCCAGTTGGTGAGACTTTTTTTAGTGTGATAAGAGGGCTTTAGAGAAGCCTGCAGTGTATGTGTTAGCAACAAGGATTCTGGTAAATTACTTCTTGACCTTGACTTGCAAATCAAAATGTAGCAAATCAGGGGCATGGACATACTATACCAGAACAAACTCCCAGGAGTGGAGCTTAATGTATGGAGCGAGGCATTGCTCATACTGCTTAGAATGACATGTCATGCAGTATTAGAGGCCATTGTTTTTAATACCTTTGTTAAGGAACAGATGCAGTTTTGATTTATAGCCCAGCAGTAGCAAAGTTCCATTCTTTTCAGTTTTAGAAGTATAGTCTGATATAGGATATTTATCAAGCAGTCTTTTTTCATGTAGTCTTTGACACCAGTCTTCCAGCAAAAATGTAAATGTGTTTCTTAGTGTTATTTCTAGGTATGAGGATTCCCTGTGTAAACCTTTAAGTCAGAGCGTAACTCAGGAGCGCTTTTTTTTTTTGGCAACTGTGTGGAGATAGTCTGAATCAGCAAAGCTTGCTTAAAGGGACACTCTCAAGTAAAAAACCATATATATGTATTAAAAAAAAAAATATATTTTTTTTTTCAATGAACTGAAGTAGCTGCAGACATCAGGCCTGTCACTTGAACATCCCTGCCAGTTTTAAAACCAATTTATATGGGTTGTGTTGTTTCTGTTTCCTGCCTTTTTCTTTTAGTTCTGTGAAAGGCAACAAAGAACAAACCCTGAACAAACTCGACTGCATGAGATGAGAAAAGAAATAGAAGACACTGGGCAGAAATTGCAATCTAATATACAGAGCATAGATCTAGAAAGATGTTTCAGCTATGTTAAAAATTATTTGACACTTTGCAGTCTTAAAACACTCAGTGATCTAATAGTGGTTCTGGAATCTTTTTAGGCGTTGTACATACTTGTTAAAAATGCTCCTTCCCTCAAAGAATTTGAAATACCAGTGTAGGAGGAGCCTAGAGCTGAACGCAATTTTTAGTATATAGGCAACGGAATGTAAGCGTGAAACAATTCTAATTACATGTGGTAAAGATGAGCCTAAAAATTCAAGCTGCATGTTTTAATAGTTTTCAGTCAAGTGGGACTTCAAAGTTATTGACTTCCCTTTTAAGTGTAAATTTTTACATTGGGCAACCTAGCACAGACTAGTACTGGCTACCATCATAAGAGATTTGTTTCAGTAAAGCCTGCAGCATCGGGCCCAGGATGTTTGCACAACGAGGCTCTGTAAACCTGTGTTGCAGATGTGTAATGCTTTGATCTGTTTACTGGACAAATAAAAACTTAAACCTATGTCTCCCCCTTTTTTTTTTGTTTGGGAGAAACTAGTGGACAGGAAATCTGGCTAGCTGTATCAGATTTTGCCCCAAGAAATTGCATCAGTTTTAAAAAAGAGGTATTGTACTTGCAGCTTAATGTTTAAACTCAGTGTCAAAACGTTACGGCAGAATAATGCAAACCGATAATGCAAATGGTTTTCTTGGGTGGATTTCAACTCCTGTGCTAGTATCTGGTAGAACATATTTACTTTCTTGCATTGAAATACCATGCTATTTCCATCACAATAATGCCACTTTTAGCTAGCTGGTTGCAGCCAGATTCAGAGATAGTAATCAAAATTGTTTTGAAATGTATCTCTGTTTATTACAGTGTAAATTTTTCTTTTATACTTCATGTTATTCAGTGACTAAACGTGTTTACTTTGAATGGGGTATGTGTTCTAGGTGGGCAGAAGCGAAAAATAAAAGTGTGTTTAAGCTAGTTGTAATTTAATTTCAGCTCTGTACATTTTGTTGAGACAAGAAAAGCTGCTGGCATTTGGGCCTTATGTGCAGTGCATTATTAAGTGACTACCAGTCAGATTCTCCTATGGAATTAAAACAAGTTGGAAAGCAGGGTGAGAAAGAGGAAGAGAGATTTTTATGAATTAGATGTCTATGGCCTGTGGTTTGCCATCCTCTGTTGCTTTTGTTGATAATGTCTGGTTATGTAAACTTCTTCCCACCACTTTCTTCTTGAACTTGCAGCAAAGCAGTTTTGTTGTGGTGTAACATCTGCTAGCATAAAAATGGTTGTAAATACACTGCAGCATCTTCACTGTGCAGCCCAGTAGGAAGGAAAGAAGGGATGGAAGGGAGTGTTCTCTAGACGCACAGATGGCTTTAGTAATTAATAATGTTTTGTAAAATAGTTTTAAAAAAAAAAGTATAACTTAATATAACTGCCAAAAAAGGGACTGTATGAAAAAGCTGAGTATATCTGTTTGATAGCAAACTCTTCCAAATATACCATTAAACTTTCCTGGAGGAACATACCTAACATGACTAGCTATGTACTTTCCCATGTGTTATGGGCCAAAGAGGTTTGGATAAAAGGGCATGCCCATTTTGTGTTATTTTGCACTGTGCAGTGTATCTTGTATTATGACCAATATGTAATTATCTCAGTAAATATTCCAGGGGAAAATAATGCTGCTTAATCCCTTTTGCTTGCTGTTACAAAGGATTGGGATAATAAAAGTGTACATTGGAACATGCTGTATTGGAGTTGCTGGCCTACATTTCAAAACATGAATGACAAGAAGTAAGCTCCCAGTTTCTGGAACTTGGGGCACATCCCAAGAAGAATGACTGAGCTGCAGTCGGATTTCAGTGGTGGTGCTGAGCTTTCCCTGGAGACCTTAGATGATTGCATTTTATCTTAGTGATTTAAAGTGCTGGCAGCTGGTGGCTTGCTGGCCTGAAAGGAGTATCCATCCTCTTCCCATCTCCTCACCTGCTGCGTGTTCCCCAGTGCCTCCACCGGCTGCCCAGGCTGCACATTGGAGTCTGGGATTGCCCCTTCATTTCTGTTTTCTTTGGATATGGTGAGACACTCCTAAACTTTACTCTAAGTTGGAGTGCAGTTTTTCATGAAAATAATTAATTTCATTGGCCCAAGCGGAGTAGAAGCATTTACCCATAATTGAGCTGGATTCTTTGTAATGCCGTAAGTGAAGTCTTGGATTGTTACTGCTTTCATCAGCAGTGGGTAATTTAATAGATTGAAAACCTCTGAAACTTCAGCACAGTAATTTTGGTTCCAGAGAATTATATAGGTGACTGTAAAAATGGAATACTCCCCCCCCCTCCCCCCCCCAAAAAAAAAAAACAAACCCAAAAAACAACAAACCCCAAACATATGACTGTCCTAAAACATAGGTAAAGTTCCTGCAGGAACTTGAGGATAGCATATAGTTGTTACATCCGAGATACCCTGAAATTCTGTGACTCAAATTGCAGATTGTGTTTCTCAGGCCTATGGCATTTGCATGCTGATGAGTTTGTGGTACTGTTTTATATTGTGCAAATGCTGCTGTTTATGGCTTGGCTTAAATTATGCAGTTTTATCATATAAATATAATCTGTTTACTGTAAGAAGAAGTCTGAAAGATTTTGTTATCTCCAAATAATTTTGGAGAGTGTACTTAACTATTATTGATTGATATGCTCTTCATAAAGTATAGTTTCTGGGCTCCAAATTATTTGGAGTCTCTGGAAATATTCTGCCTGTTTCAGAAATTCCGTGTGCTGAACCTTGCTCAGCAAACACTAGGAAGTACTTTTACTCTTCAATTTAGCTATAAGAATCCTGCACCTGAGTTGAGAACTCTCTTGACTCACGACTGCATGGCTGGAGTCAGATGTAGGGCTAGTGCTTAAGTGTGTATTGTGTGTGGCACTAGCAGCAGGTAGTATACTTTAATTGTTTACTAAGTTTCTCACTTAATTCAGTGAAGCTGAATGCAACAGGCCTTAATAACACCATGTGGTTTATGAATGTGATTTCCATCATAGTATTCCTTTGGCAGAAATGGATGAAATGTTGTTTGGGTTTTTTTACTGTTTCTGAAGTTATTGACCAATAACTGTGTCTAACTGTGTATTTAGCTGCTTCTTTTGTCTGTGTCTGTGAATCATACTGTCCAGTTTTTATTTACTTGGGAACAGACAGCCGTATGCCCCGTAGTCAGTGCCATCCAGGTCAGTATCGGTGAAGAAAAGGTGCAGAGTTACCTGGTAACTGAAGAGGCTGCTGATCTTGTGGATTAGCATGTGAAATGTTCCAGAAAGATATGCCAGAGGCTCCAATTATGTAATGCTTTGAGCAGGAAGCCACCGAATTGTGTGTAGAGTGTGTCACCAGCAACAGACTGATGTCCCTGGCAAGGTTCCACGCCAGGAAGGAGCTGAGGTTTCTCAAAGGCTTCACATGAGAATGAACAATTTGACAGCGTGGCCCTTGCTAGAACAGCTTGCCACATTGAAGGCAGGACCCGGCAGCGCACAGCCCTGCTGCCTGGTTGTTTTGGTAAGTGTGGTTTCCTGCTCACAAGTGTGTACCAGCCGGCATCATCTTATCAAAGACCTAGCGTTAGAGTGATCCCCCCCGCCCCCCATTTTTTGGGTTTTGTGTGTTGGTGGTTTTTTTTGTGGTTTTTTTTTGCATGTTGGTGTTTTGGGTTTTTTTCCCAGAGCCTGAAAAAAATTTACAAGGTAAGAAAGGACCTTTTTAGAAACTAGATGTCCAGATTGCTGCATAGGGAATTTAGGTCAGCAAAATGTTAAAAATTGTGTGTCTAAAAATAATAAGCAGATAAACTATGGTTGATGTTCCTTTTTGGCACAAAATGAGTGAAGGTTTGGTGGGTAATGACTGTTTCAGAATAGGATATATTGATGGACTAAAATTGTCATATTTAAATTAAGATTCTAATGGTCTTTTCTAAATTGGGTACTTGCACTTCACTTTTAAATAGAATCAGGCAAAAGGAACTTATTTGAATTCTAAAGTTTCAGTCTCTTGGTGGGTTACTCAAGGAGGTGCTCTTCGTCCCTAGCCAAGTGTCCATAGATGGGAAACAGTTATAGACTTCTAGAAGTGTGTTCCTGTCAGGTCACTCTCCCTGATCATTTCAGAGAATGACAGGTGAAAAAGAAACTTGGATGTTAGATCTCTGTTGATGAAAACTTGTTTTCTGCTTTTAAAACAAAACAAAACAAAAATCTGTTGGCAAGCCTAGAGTCTTGATGAAGGCTGTCCATCCTTTTGAAGTATCATCATGATTTAGCTGGGGTTTTTGAAAATTTAAGTCCTTTCCTAGCAGGTTACTAGGGGTTAAGTCACATGGAGAGAGAGAGAGAGAGGGAGGCAACCCATATGGTATATTTAAGGTGATAGAAAAGTTCGGGTGACTAGTCAAGAAACAAGTCTTGCCTTACTGAACAGTAGTTAAGAAATCTGTGTTGTGGCCAATTATGAACACTGGACACGTCAGAATTTGATGCCTCATCACCTTGTTAGGTGTTCAGTTGCAGTTGAGATCCTGTGGTGTCTATCTGGTTAGGTGTTCAGGAAATGAGGAACATGAAATTAATGATCCTCTGCAAAAAGTAGGTATCAAGGTACTTAAGGACCAGCTTATTTACCTCTTTTAAAAAATTAATTTGTTTGTTTTTTTCTGTGGAACAGGGTGTCTATCTGGTTAGGTGTTCAGGAAATGAGGAACATAAAATTAATGATACTCTGCAAAAAGTAGATATCAAGGTACTTAAGACCAGCTTATTTACCTCTTTTTAAAAATTATTAATTTGTTTGTTTTTTTCTTTGGAACAGGAGAGAAATGAAAATTGTAGGGTTTTTCTATTTTAGCCTTTACAACCAGCTGTGGAACAAAGGATAAACCTGAGGCTGCAGCTGCTGTCCGTTTCCCCATCAGTAGTTAGGTCACTGGGAATTATGGATTGCTCAGTGTTTCTGCCTCTGAGACTTGCCTGGCTCTTAAGTGTTTCCCTCAAAGAATTTACAGTCTTACTAAAAAGGGCCACTGGAGATTTTGAACACAAACAAGCTTATGAAGAAATACTTAACTGGTGAAAAGAAAAAGATTTTTGGTATTTGCATAACTAAAAAGAAACTGATTTTTTTTCATTAAGTTTATGAGATTGTACTCATCTGTGTACCTGGAAGATGAGAAATTTCAGAGCCCAATGGCAATTTTACTGAGAAAGCTGTAAATGATTAAAACCAGTTGAGAAACAGATTCTGTTTCTGTTATGTGCATTAGGTATGGTATGATGCTACTGATTTCAGTGGAGCTGTGCTGGATTTTACGCTGATGTAAGCGTGTTGAAATTTGACCACAATCTGCAAGAGAACAAAAATATCTGAGGTGTATCTCTCATTGCAGACTAATAGAGTAGCTTGTATTCTTGGAAATATTTTTGTAATGTCTTTGTTTTTCCAACAGAAACATGTTTTGAATAGTGAGTTTATTTTAGCGTTAAGTTGGCTTTAGCTGACCCCAGAAGTTAAGTGTAAGGACACTTCTGTGTGCAGCTTTGAGGTGGTGGAGACTCAGTGATGTCTTGTCATGTAATTATGAGCTACTGGAAAAACCTCTGTTTTAATGGAAGTTTTTGGCAACTTTGGGAGAATTCAACAGAACAGGAAACTGTTGTCTCTAACTGCTCGCATTGCAGTAATTGTGATTGCTGTGGTTCTCAGTCCTTCTAGTATACTACTTAAGGCGTTTTATGGATTGTGAGGTTTTCAAGGCAAACGCTAGACCATGCTCTGGCCTCTCATGGCTGAGACACTTGTTTTCTAGAACCTCTCTGTTTCTAATCTTGCTGAGGCTTTTTTTCTCTTTCTTTTTCTCCTGTACCTCATAAAACTTAAAAGGTATCAGGTCGGATTTAATCCTCAGTTTGTGCCTAGTGGATGCTCTCAATTTTAGGCTTCAATTTATTTTACTTTAAAGGAAAAAAGATTAAGCTTAATGGAAGAGAGAAAAATACAGCTTCTGTCCTAATGTGCAGGAGCTCTTGATACAGATTCATTTGAAAGAGCTACAGTTAATTTCATATTATTTTCAATGCTGAACACACTTGTTATTTTCTTTTAAAACATCTTCTCTTATAATACATCAGTTTCTAATCTAAATTTGGATTTGACTTCATTTTTGAACACTCTTTTGTCCTTTTCATTCTGGTTTCTGTAAATCTGCTTTTCTTGTTGAGTGGCTGTTGTGCTCATGTCCATTTTAAGCTCTCATACAAGTGACTTAGAGAAATCAATTGGTTTTGTGCATTTTTAAAAAAGAGGGGGAAAAAAGTAATAGCAGCAAAGCAGTTGGTATTATTGATACAGGTGTGACAGCTGCAGGATCTCTACAAGTGCTTCCTCAGAGGCAGCTTGGGAAAAGATCAGATTTTCCTTGAAGCGCTCAATTTTATGATGCAGAGTGTATTGCAGAAGATGAAAATACCAGAATGTCACTAGGACTCTGCTGTGACCCTATCGCTGCCCTGATGTCCGCAGCTGAGGGAACGGTGTGAATCCCTTTGCCCACTTGTGCTGCCCAGAAGCACGGAAGTGTCGAATGCCCCTGTGCTGCCAACCCTTACCCACAACCCCACACAAACAGAAGGGGGAAGGATAGAAGAAGTGGACATTAGTGAATTAGTCGATGCTTTCATCCTTCTAAAGTGTTGGTAAAAGCAATGGGGGAAGTATGTTTTAGCACTAATAATGATGGCATAATTAACTTTTTACCCAAAGCTGAGATCAGAAAGAGACCTGATCATATACCTCAATAAAATCCTTTTTTTTTTTTTTTTTTTTTGCTCTGCTCCTGACACACTGCTCCATTCTTGGTCTCCATTGTGTAGGGTTACTTTCTAGTTTTAAATGCTTGGAAGAATAGATACTACGTATTAGTTTCACCTGCAGCTATGATGCTTTTGCTTAGATAACAAAGACAGAAGGGAATTTCAAAAAAATGAACTTCAAACAAAAACTCACTGAGTGTGCAATATTTATGCTTGCTATAGTGTACGTATTCTGATCCATAAGGAGAAATTATTTCTGGGGGAAAAAGAAGGTCTTGAAGTAGTTAACTGTGGTTTTGTTAGGTAATTAAATATTAATATGCACAATTAAGGCTTTTTTTTTTTTTAGGGAAAGGAAGACATTCTCTACAATGGAAATTTCAACAGAGTAATTTCTGATTTTCAAAAGGTATGTGTTTTTCTGTTCTTTTAACATTTTAATTTGGCTTTTCTTACTGGATTACTTCAGGTTTAAAATATGGTTTAATGTTTCAATGCTGCGCTGTCCATATTGGTAGAATGAGAAATGTATTCTGAAAAAACAGCGGTTGGGGTTCACGAGAGGTGAGAAGTTATTTAGGTCATAACTCTGCAAATTCAGAGTATGCTGCGCTCTCCTGAAAACCAGATACCCTGACACTAAGAAAGAAGCGTGCGTGTGAGGATGATCAGTGACACAGACAGATGGGGTATTCTAGGCCCTCTGTGGCCTCATCTTTTTGTAGTAGTCTAACATTCTGGGAAGTGCGGAAGTACGGATCAGTAATAAACTGATCTTTTGTTCGGCCCCACCCCCACCCAGACCTGTCTAAACTACAGCGATAATGTGGAGCCATTCTTAAAACAGCTGCAAAGGCAATTTAAGTGTCCTAGTCTCTATGTGATTCCAGCAGATTCTTCTCACCTCAAATTTGTGGAAAATATTTTTTTTTTTTTAAATACTCAGGGTTGGGTCTCTTGCATACCAATTTAAATTCACTTCATACATACTCCTAGTCTGAGTGTAGTTTTATGTATCCCACTGGCATCAAGGATTCTTACCCTGTTGGCTTCTGCTGTCTGAAAGCTGCTTTTCCTCCAGAAGCACCAAATGGGCACAAAATTCCACTTGCTTCAGCATGCAAGCCCAAAAGGGTTGTTGAGGCAAATGCTGGTTTCTCAGTAATCCTGAGTTGAGACCTCAACATTGTCCTCTTGGGCAAGCCATTCAGTTTAGCTTAAATGAGTTCTCTGATGCCTGTCCTTACTGCATAGGAGCAGAGCACTGCACATGCAAGTAGAGTGTAGAACTTCATTCACTGTTCTTTCTACTGAAATTTCTGTAAATGACCGTGACGAGATGGTGTCTTTACTTTTTGTCATTGTTCATACAAAAATGTATCTAATTTCACATCAGAATTCTCTGATATAATCTGAGGTGATTTCTCAGATGAGGATTCCAATTGCAGATAGATCTGCTGTAGAGGGATCTTTTGCAGGAAAATTTCAGTGCAGAGAAAGTCATCAACACCAAAGGGTATGGCTGTGTTGGTCTTCTAGAATTTTAGAATTAGAAGTAACGGTACAATGGTTGTCGGCAGTGCTTTACGTACGTATAACCTTGGCATTAGTCATTAAAATGCGCTTCTGTTTTCCTTGTTTTTTGCTTCTTGATTGTTGGTTTATCCCTGTGCTGTACACCACAAGGTTTTGGGAATTTGTTGCACTGTGACCTGGTGTTCTATTGCAATTGGTTTGTTTGTTTGTAACTGATAAAAATAATTCTTCTGTGAGCACAAGTATGGTTTGCTAAAATAATTAAAAAAGAAAAAATTAAACCTACACTGGCCAGAAATAGCTTTCTTGGAGAGTAGAAACTACTGTAAATATTTTCTTAGAGCAAAAGTCTGAAAATACAGATAGTGCTAACTTCTTATCCAGGTGTAAGCAGTAGAACTCTTACTAGAGATTTAGAAGGAAATCACACCAGTGACAGAACTGCTGCCGTAATTGGCTCATTTGTTAAAATTGATGAAGAAGTAGGGGATAAATCAGTTTACCTTGAGTAGCTATTGCATTTGAGCATCTTGCATGCTTTCAAAATAAAACTCTACGTAATAGAGGGAGAAGCCACTACGCATGGAGTTAGGTGAAGGAAGTTAGGGATGTTGCTTTTTGTTTTCCGCTTGGACCCATTTTTAACCATTTAAACATAGCATGCATAAGGATATGCTGTAGGTTTTGCACATCATCTTGAAAGTCAAAGACTTCAAAAACTTTTGGAACAAAGGAAAAGCAAATTCTAGAACTTCTGAATTTACATCAAGTAAATATGAAGAGAATTTGGCTCAATAACAAAACAAAAATAGCCCCAGGCAGTCACAATTTCTACAGTCACTTTTAGGGTCTGTGAGCAGTGTACTGTAGTTAATACTAGTTACATTGAAGATGCCTGGGAGAGGTTTTCTGGGTAGAGCAAGCATGCTAAAACATTATATTACTAAAGGTTAAGTGAGACCATCATGCACATTACGGTGTGATTCTAGCCAGTATTTCTTCAGGAGGTGAGGTCAGCCAGCGTGTCCTTACAGTTTTATTCTGTTTGCGTAGTGGTGGGAGGACAGGGGTGTGCAAATGGGAGATGTTGCCTTTATCGTAACACATCATTACCTATAATCATGCTCCCTTTAATGCCATCAGGAGCTACAGGAACTTTGACCCCTTTCCTACTCTGAAAGAGATTGAGCTGAAGAGAGAACTTTCCAAAGACATTTTTTTTAATAAACTATGGTTTCCAACACTTGGAAGGAAGGAGTGCTGAATCCCTGTCAGAGTCTGTAATGTGAAGCTGGGTATAACGTTTGCTGGGCACTTCTGAGTGTAATAATAATTAAAACAATATACTGATCATCACAGTTACCTCATTGATTTTATTCATCAGTACTTTCTTAGTTGATTTTTATAGAGGTGAAATAAGATCCCTGTGGTATTTTTACAGGTTAGAGCTGGAGAATTTTTTTTGTGGATTAAAAGATAGAGTCAGATTATTCAGCATGTGTATTTTTGAAATTACCTCTGCTCTTGTGTGGATACTCGTGTGTCACTGTATCTCTCAGATGGGGAGCTAAGAGCAGTATTTACCCCAGCCTCATTATCAACCCCAAAGGGATTCTTAGTTATCACTGTATCTTGTGTTCAATACGAGCCAGTTATGTACTGCCCGTGTTAATCCTAGTTATGTGATTGTGTACTTTGTCATTAAAAAAAAAGTATATTTACATGGAAAATATGAGGGAAGGCCTCAGTCTCTGATTTGTGTACAGTCCAGCCTTGTAGAAAAGACAGTCTGCTAATAATTCTGTTTAGGATTTAGCAGCACGCTGGAACAGTCACTGGTGGACTCTGTTTATCCTGTAGGCAGGCAATAGTTGAATCTGATTATGGTGAAGGAACACTAATATTTTTCTCAAACTGCTGTCTGACTCCCCCCTGCTTTGAAAAAGTTCAAATGCCTTCCTGACTGAATGAAGGTGAAGGGAGAAATGCAAATTAGAACAATCACCAAAGATAAGTTGAACTGTAAAAGAGAGTAAGGATTCCCACTACTAAAACGCTGTCCATTAATGTGGTTTAAAGATGTTATTGAATAACTGGATCCTCAGCCCGGAGTTTATGAGCACCTAATGGATTGCTGGCGAGAATCACAAAAGGAGAGCAGCAATATTAGGAGCTAGTGTGTTAGGTATATTTATCTGCGTGTATGACTTTCTTTTGTTTCTCTTTACCTGTTTCTGCAGCTGTGCAGTCTGTATTTAGTTTTCATATTAAAAAAAAAAGTACTTTTCGTATTTATCTTACTTTTATAGTTACATTAAGGATAATACCAGGGTACTGGCAGATTTCTTCAGGGTAGCAGCTCTTACGGCGTAGGTAATGAAACAGACTTGAAGAGAGATACTCTCAACTGTGTCCTTCCAGGGCACATAAATAGTGTTTGTCCACCCTGCTGTGTATTCCAGGTTGAAACCTGTTCATCAAGGGGTCTGTGTGCTCTGCCCCTGACAGGGTGGGGGCAAAGGGCAGAGCAGCTAAACCTCAAGGTTGATAGAGGGTAGGAATGAAATGATGCAACTCTGTCTTGCATTCAAGAAGATCATTAACACTTAATCATACCGTTGCTGAAGTTTTCCCTTCCCTTTGTGATTACAAAATAGAAGACTTGCTACTGGCTCTTCTATGTTCTTAAGAGTATTGAATCTTAACAGAATATGTCTGCTGTGATTTTTTGTAGCTGAAGCAACTACTGTTTTTGCTTTAACAGTTGGGGAGTGCTTGGTAGATTTGCGTGACTAACTTGTTCACGTTTCTGGGGCCTCCAAAATAGTGCCATATAGCCACAGACATCTTCTTGCAGCTGTGAAAGTACTTCACGTGCAAACACAAACGCTGTTAATGTGCTGCTCACACCAACATACTTGTAAGAATTACTGACCGTAATATGCTGCTTACTTGCTTTACTTGAAAAGACCAAACCCTGATGAACTTGTCTCTATGTAATCTTTCTGCTGCAATCACAGAAATATTTTGCGCTTGTTTTCCTTACTCCAGTGTGGATCTACACATTGTCGCACCCGCTCAGCATATCATAATTGAGGATGGATTTTAGTCCTAAAGTATTTGCTTCCTGGTCATTATATGGGGCGTGGTAACCGCTCCCAAAATGGAAGTGACACTTTAAAGGGGAGAATAAAGAAGACAAGTTGCCTTCTTGTTAGAGACCAGTGCAATTTGCTCAGTTTGCTATTCTGAAAATAAAGAGGTTTTTAATCCTAGCTTTGGACTGCCTCCACTGTGTATCTTCTTACTGTCCCTGATAAGCACAGCAATTAAGATATTTTGTGTGGGTATTTTCCACCTGAGCTGCATTTTGCTCTGTAGCATCTGTTTTGGCCCTGAATCCTGCTACTGTTCTCTTAATCAGGTCCGTTGAATCCTATAGCGTATCTGATTCTTCATGCATGTTACCTCTGGCTTCTGGAAATTGAGTTCTTTAAGGTCTGAAAAGTTGTCTGCTGTTCGTAAGCAACATGCATAGCTTGCTTAGGTGGTGTATACACTGAGTTTCTCTTCAGATGGACAATGTTTTCTTTATAAAAGTTCTCTTATTCTTAGCACATTTCTAGGTCAGGAATGCTTAAAATATCTTCTGTCATTAAAACTTGGAGTCAACAGTATAAAACAAAAATAGAGAGGCAAAAGAAAAATAAATGAAGCTTACTGCATCCAGATGAAGCATTGTCTTCCAAACATTCCCTGCTGTTTGTGATCATGTAGTCTTCATCCTTTCCTTTGAAAGACTGTGCTGTTTAATTACAGGAAAATCCAACCATGGGTAGATGTTTTTGGTGAGAAAGGTGAGCATGGAAGGAGCAGAAAGTATATACTGGTGAAGGTCTCAGGCTGAGAAAGGTTCATGGTTCAGAGAGAAGGGAGAGTTCTGGGAGCTAAAAGCAAGTGATAACAAAAGCACACAGATAATTTATGGCAGTAGTTATTGTCTCAGTTGTCAGGTTCCCTGTAGTTTCACGTACATTTAAATTGACACTTCTGATAAAGAAAGTAGTCCCCAGTCTCACTCCCAACCTCTAATTTCTTGTCCCTGGATGCTTGTTCACACCAAAAGCCTGTATAAGTACCTAGTGAATCAGGTGACTGATTTGGCTGAAAAGTAGACCTGCTAAACAAAATTCTCAAAGGTTCTTTTTCAGCTGAATCAGTTTTCATTTGTGCTGGCAGAGCAGAAGCTAGTGGGGAAAGAATGAGTGACTGGTGGACCTCTGGAGAGGACTCTTGAAGTTTACCAGACTACTGCCTCAAATACTTCATGTCTCTCTGAGCATACTCCATCATTTCCATGATAGGTCTGTCTTAAACCATGCCTGAATCTTCAGCCATTCTAATGCAGAAAGAGGGAAGAGAGAGAAATCTTGGCTCCTGTATATTTTGGTTGTTTATGATATGAGTTGGCTTGGGCTGAGAAAGGTTGTTTTCTTTTGTCTGGGTATTTCTTTAAGTGACTGCATTGTAAAACCTTCCCCTTAAGATTTATCTGCCGCTCCCCGGGAAGGAAAGACTATTTGCTGTTTTTTGAGAAGGGATGCGAATGTTACATAAGGAACTAAGCTATGGTGTTATTTTTTCAAAATTTATATTTCATCAGTGCCCAAGTTAGAACCTTGGTCTCTTAAAATGTGCAAAGACCTGGTCTTGTGTGCAAAGGTGGACAACGTGGGAAGAACTGGTCAGAAAATGTGAGGCACAAAATGACAGCTTGTATTGTTAGGCCTCAATAAAACCTAAAGAAAGTGGAGTTTTTACAAACCATTTTGTTCTGTGCAGGCTCAGCTCACTAAGACAGATATACTGGGTTCCCCCCTTCTTCCTTTGTAATGAATTAAACTGGCTCCAGGAGGAAACCAGAGCACGAGTCTGCTCTAACTAACCAACAGGAGTACGTGTCTGGAAATGGAGAGGGGTAGACTAGAAAGGAGTGGAGAAAACTACTCCCTTTCTAGTTTCTCAACCTAAACTCAGATGGCATGACTCAGTGCGAAAGCTCAAGGGCAGTGGTGGCAGAGGCAGAGGTGGTGAGTGATGTTCCATGTTCCCAAGGGATTCCTTTGCAGACAGGTCAGTGGGATTTTTGCCGCTAACTTCAACTGAGGCCAAGCGTATGAAAAAGAGACAAATGGAGAGTGAAAGAAGAAAAGAACAATCTGGAAGGTATGGGGAGAGCTGCAAAATAAATGAAGCAAAATAGAAAAAGTGGGAAATGTAACAATAAAACTGTCAGGAAATACATATGTGGTGAGGAAGAAAGCAAGAGGTCGTGTGCACAGCTGTTTGGACAAAATGTTTTATTCATTTCTGACTCTCTTTTCCCGTTGAAACTGTCTGCCAAGCTGTACTATTGATATACCAAGATTATCTGCCCAGTAGATATTTTCTTTTAAACTGATGTGTCTTCTTACGCCGCATGAATAGTGCATTCATCTTGAGCTCTTATTGTTTTCTGGTGAAGCCAAAAGGAAAATTACTAAATTGCTGCCAGAAAATGCATTGTATTTGGAAAGGATTTTTTTTTTCTTTCCTTACAGTATTGTCAACTTCTCTAAACCCCAAAACTATGGAAAATTTCAGAGGGATGTTTTCTCTAATTACATTTGTGGTCTGGTTTAGAGGAGCAATGCTTGGTTGAGTGTTTAAGTAAACAAATTCTAATCAAAGGCAAAACTCCACATCATCCTGTGGCTTTCTCAGAACCTGCTTTTGTTCTAGTGTTCATATCTTATCTATTGTAACCTAGTTGCTCTTAAAATGAATATTGCATTAGAGATCAGGGAGTGTGCGTGTGTGAGATAGTTACGGAGTCTGCCCTATTGGCAGCTTTTTACCTAAACAAATACTTCTTGATCTCCGTACCTGTGAAAACTGGAATCTGAGAAGACGGTGTGTGCTGTTCTGCATCAGAATGATTTCTTGCAGGCAATGGAAATATCTGTGGCAAATCAAATCTGCATTCAAAACTTCATTTATAATTATTGTGGTTATTATGATTTCCTCTTTCTCTATGTACATCCTCTTAATCAACTAAGTGTAAATTTTCCAAACTCGACAGGTTGCATAAGCCAGAAAAGTAGGAAATAACTCCCAAAAGAACTGCTGCCAGATCTTTGAAGCACGTATTGAGTTATTGGATCTGAAACACAATGTGTAAGAGCTGCTTTGCCAAGTTTTGAAAGTTAGAGTATGTGGAGTGATGAGACTGCTGTCTAGTTATTTTCTGTAAAACAAAGGGGAAAGAGAGAAATATGGAATGTTGTTTATTGGTTAACGACACACGTTCCACTTTTCAGTTGTTTATATTTTTAACTGTTGTTTCTTCTTTTCAAAATTAAGAAGACTTGTTAAACATGACGGTGAAAAGTAGTGAGCAAATCTACTTACGTTTCATAACTGCACTTTTTGCTGTTTGATCTGTACCAGACTGAAAATCTGGATTGTAAACAAGACCATTATGAGATCTTTTGCAGTCTGGGTTAGCAGTTGGGAGCGCATCTTTGGAGCTGCTGTAGATGTTACAAGTAATTCTTGTGCTGATATATAGACTGCTTTTTCAAGATCTGCAGAGTCCTTTTCTCAGGCATTTGTACATTTGGAAGGCTTTGGCCATTTATACTTGTTTTGCAGTGAGTGTTTTTATGAACGGCCTGATGATCAGAGTCTTCTCGTACAAAGGAAGCAGTGCTTCACTTACCTCATTAAATCAGGTCTGGATGGTCAGATGTGTATATCCAGCTCCTGTTTGTGAGCAAGCGGGTTGCTCAGTCTGACAAATTCATTATGTCATTTTCTTCCTGCTGAGCTATATTTTAGCCTTGAGAAAGCAACCCCATCTTCCCTTCTTTAGAGACCTTATGGCAGGAGAAAAGCCGGTTAACCTAGCTATTAAAATGTTTGTGGCTTGTACTTGGTTTGAATTCACCTAGGCTGAGCAGCTAGCTTTATGAATTCAGGAGGTCATTTCAAGCAAGATGGTCAGGCTTATCTGCCTCACGTTAAAGCTTGGTTACTCTGTTCAAGTTATTTCTGAACCTTTCTCTATGAAAACTAAGTAAAAGAGTTTTTAAATTTTGCCTAGCAAGGTGTGGTTTTGCACATATTGAACCTTGCATGTAGTCCACTAAGCCATTTCATTCCCTCTCTGAAAGGCAGATCAAATATTCTTTAATACCTGAGTTATAATAAGGGAAGTTTTTGGTTCAGATGAGTTGGAACTTGTTTGCTGAATTTGAAGCTGGTGCCCATCTTTCCTTTTAAAAAGCGGTTCTGCCTGCATTAACTCTGAAGGATTCATATCAAACATTGCCATGGTATTTGGCTGTGGCTGTGCTGGAACTAAGCAAGGTGAAATCTTTAATTAGACATCGTGTCTTTTATCAGACTGAATAACATAGCTGTGTCTTCGGGGGTGGGGGGGGGATAGAAAAACATTTAGGCATACGAGCCTATCTATAAGTCACTTGAGTCTGAAAACTTGTTGTCTCTTTCTATTTTTTCTATTTGCTATAGCGTTTTCTATTGTCACATAAAACCTGGGATCAGACTTCTCGTTATTAATACTCTACTTCTCTGTGTTAATCTGGAGGTGCTGTAAAAGTCTAGTAAAATATTTTTACATTTGCTTTAATGTCTGTTTCATCTTGTGAAGGTTTGCAAATTGGCAAGAGCATAAATGGGAATCAGACCCTAAGAACTTACTTCAAAAATTATTATGACCAAAGCAAAGACATTACAGCAAATGCCTTTTACGTATGAGGTGATACAGCTGAAGCGACACTGTACAGAATGGCTAATCAGTAAGAGTTGGAGCCTATTCTGTAATGTGGGAGCATATGGTTGTGTCCTGAGTATTCCTTAATGGAGTTTACTTTACTCTTCTACTCTCTAGTATGATTCTGCAGCCTACCAACTCTACCTGTTCATCCAGTGGGATCCAGGGAGAGCTTTAAAAAGCCAGGGCTACCTGTGAAGAGATTGAATTTGTCGTGTCTCCCAAGACTGCATTTTTTGGAAGGCTTCCCTGTTCCTGTGTGGTATGGTTTCACTGCTGTAAAAGATGCTTTGCAAATGAGATGCCTGAGGCTGGTGTTGCTAAAACACACTCCTACTCTGGCATGTCTAATGCACACGTGTAGAGCTGGGCACACTGGGTAGTTGAGGGTGTGTTAGTGGGAAGATGCTTGTCTTGTCCTCTGTCAAGGTAGCGTATTCGGGAATCTTGTCTGGCTGTACTCTCTCTGTCCCTTCTTTTCTTGGTGGTGCATATTAGCTTCTGAACCTTGGCAGCAGGTTATAGAAGACAGCAGGTGACAGAAGAGCAGGAAATGATGCTATTGAATCTGCTACCTGTTGTACTTGTGACCTCAGCAGAATATACTGGAGTCAATATTATAAAACCAAAACACATGCTGTTTGACAGTTTATTGCTTATCCTTAGATGTGATCTTTGCTGTGCCTTTTTTTTTTTTATAAAGACTTGTGTCCAGAACACAAGGGCTTTGTTTCTGTATCTGAGTATTTTTGCTGGCGCTTGATGTGACTTGATGTAAACAGTATGAACTTAAGTCAAGTCATTAAATGTTAAAACAGCTTCCTACATGTGTTGGTTTACTGCCAGGGAAAGGTGAACGTTCAGCATAACTGCTGTATTTAAACACTAATCAAACATTTATTATTGTTGAATGAATGACCCGACAAGGATGCGATTGAACTAAAATGTACAGGTTATATTTCATGCAAATGAAAAGCTTTATTAATATTTGAAGAATGGCTTTAATTAGTCTAACTGTTGGTAAGCGTGTTCACTTTCTCAATGTACATCCGGTATAGCATTTTTCACCAACTTATAATTGGCAGTTTCCCATAGGAAATAATTATTATTGGTATTATAAAAGCACTTTGTATCTATCACATTTGGGAAATGAAAGTTTTGCAAAGGTCAGAATAAAGTGTGCCCCCAATTATGCTAATAACTCATACCACAAATGATCCACTGGAAGGTTTAATAGCTTGGTAGTCCTCTTTAGATTTTCTTAAAACGGGAAGAATTAATATTACATTTTGACACTTTACAGAAAGGTGAAAAACGAAATCTTCCTTCTCTCCAGCTTTTGAAGTTTGTACCTGAATTCTCTTAGTGACTTGAGGATCTTGAAACGTTGGGTGGTTTTTTGGTTTTGTTTTGGTGCGTTGTTTTGTTTTGTTGTTTGTTTGTTTTTTTAAGTCTTTTTTAAAAGCATTTTGTTCCACTTACTTCACTGTGACATCAGTATCCTTTTTTTTAAGGAGCCCAGGGTTGCAAAAGACACCATGTTTTGACATTTGGAAATCCCTATATGTTTTATTTGGAATTTGACAGTATAGTCTAATAGACTTTGATCCTTTTGCTAAACGGAATGTGCTGAAGTAATTTAAAAAAATAACCTGTTAAAAAAAAAAATTAAAGGTTATTAAAGGTTATTAACCCACCCCCCAAAAAACCCCTAGATTTTTTAAAGCAAACTAAATTTTAATTTTGCTTTCTGTCAAATAAAATTTCCCTTGTTTCCTTTGAGGGATATTGCACATCTGCACTGCACTCCAGAGATTCGAGTAACTAAACCATCCAGAAGTTTTCCAAACATCGGCACAAATCCTCAGGATATAATTACTTGGAAATTATTTGATACTGGATTTTCTCACTTATGTAACATATCCACCAGACAGACTTCCTTTGAACCAGAAGGTCTGTGTGGCTTGAAATGGCTCGCTCTTTTTGTAATTTTGAGGTTAAAACATTGGTAAAAGGCTAGATGGTATAATTTACTCCTGAGACTGATTATCCTAATATACTCACAGTTACTGTGCATCTACTGAGTTGTTAAAGAACCCATTAAGAGGGCAGTCTGAAAGGTAACATTTGCAAATGTCTCCAAATTGAATTATAAATGTCTCTGGTAAACAAAATGTTTGCTGCACCGTGTCAGTTCCACTTAAAGGTCTGGCTGTATCAGGTACGCGTGTTTTGTAACGTACTTTGAAAAGATAGAAAAGGCAATGTAATAAATCGCTCAGATTTACTCATCTCACTTTTTTTCAGTGTAGAAACATTTTGAATTATACATGTTTTAGTTTAAAATACTCTTTTCTCAGTGAAGTGTTTTCTGTAAGCTTTACTTCAACAGATATGCAGATGGTTTATTAATCTTTAGATGAGCTGTAAATGGGGAATATTGACATGGATGGAAGTTGAAATAGAGGGTTGTTAGAAATTTGCATATGCTGATTTTACGAGCTGCATTAGGAAAGCTGCTGGCTTCTGCTTTACTGAAGGTATTGTTTTGCTTCGTGCAGCCATTAGGGTTATAGCAAGACTACATTCATAAAATGTCTGTTATAAAAACATTCCTTTATAAGAAATTTTCAAAAAGCAGTACTAGCAAGGCCTTTCTCGTGCAAACATTTCTGTATTAACTGCATTCTGGTGCAATTGACTACAGTGTAAATAAAGAGCAGGATGGGAGCAAGCTGTTGGTGGGCATAAACTTGAATCTTGATTATGTCCTCCTGTAAGTATGTTTCGGTTTCAGTGTTTCTTTATTTTTTCATTTTCAGTTGCAATACATGCTTAATACTAAGTGTAGAGACCCTTAGTCTCTGCTTGGTGTTTATACTTAAGTTCTCTCCATAGGCAAATTACTCTTCTTCAGCATAAACACCTCAGTTCTCTGAGGGGACATTATTAACTTCAATCAAGCCAGTCCTGTTTTTACCTAGGTGATTATTTCTATGCAAATACACATAATCCTGTGCAGAAGGGATAAAGGCAAATTGGCAAACTTACCTGGCAAAATGCATATACACGTGCTTCAATAAAGGATTCTGTTTTCTGTAGCCTACCTACAAACTGTGTTGTGTAGTCCAAAACAAATTTTCCAAAACAAATCCTAAGTTTTAAATCTCAGGCACGCAATGGAAGATGAAGTTAGGGTCCAAAAGTAGGTTTACTTAGGATCCGTAGTGAAATACATGGCAATATTTACAATTGGCTAGACACAGCACTCCTTACTCAAGTATCATTTCATTAAACTTTCAAAATGGTGTGGATTTTATTTCGTAGCTATGCGAACAATTAAATCCTCTGAAATTTTTCTGACTGTCCTAATTATTTTTTTCATGTGAAGCTTGCTAATGCAGGCCTCATCACTGCTCACTCTGCCAGTGAGTCAGGTATGTCTCTTGATGGTACTTGTGCTTTTAGACCAATGGGGACAAAGTGATCCAGTTTTTCCTTCCTTCCAGGTGCAATTATGGGTCTCAATATAATAAAAATAAAATGATTTAATATCTGCAGAGGTTCATATGGCATATTTTCCATTTATTTTAAGTTTGGAAGCTAAAATATCTTAATTGATAATCCCATAAGGTTTATTTTTTCATGAGCTCTCTTTTGTCTCTGAGGCTCTGTATTTTCAGGGTATTGCTAGCTCTGTAAATTTAGCTATCAGACTATTGTAATTTAAGGCCAAATCCTTCTCACAGTTGAAAGAAAAAAATCCAATGGTTTTATTGGAGTAGAATCAGATTTAAGGGGCAGAGCCTGAATAGTCTTTAGTTGTTTTAATCCCTGGACAGCTTTCCAGCCAGGATGCTTCACAGGCACTGTAACGTTTATATATAAACGATATAACTGTATCGGTTGAATCTCCCCTGATGTGCAATATAAAGAAGATTTGTTATTCATGAGTTTGCTATATAGCCTGCTAAAATCGGTGGGATCAGTTTTCCTAGTTGCATTAATGGGCTTTAAGCCCAAAAAACCCCTAGATTTTGTTGTTGTGGTTTTGTTGTTGTTGGGGGTGTGTGTGTGTGTGTGTGTGTTGATTTTTGGTGTTTTTTTGACCCTTCTCTCATGCTTCACTTCAGTTTATTTGATTTGATTGGCAAAACTGTTGATATGATGGGGTATATTCAAAGTCTTGCAGCTCCTATGCCAGATTGTATAGCCTGCACAGCTTTTGGTAGCATCAGTGTTTTGGTTGTTGTTTTACAAGTAGTACTTTGTTTTGATGCTTAAGTATCTCATATATACGTGTCCCTATAAGGATGTTCGTCTCTTGTACTGATGTGCTTTTGCTCTCATCTTGTAGTCCCCTGTAAATCTATTAACTGACAGGTCCAGTGGAGACAGTACTGATCTGTGATGCAGGAATAGGTCAGTTTTGTTCAGTGACTGATTTTGGATTGCTCATACCACTTTCTTACGCCATTTTTCCACCACTTAAGAACTCTTCAAAGAAATGTGCCCCTCCATCTGTCAGCAGAGCAGCTAGCACAGTGAAGTTAGGATCCCTGCTAGTACCGTGATGTATTTGTTGCATTCCTGGTATTTCTTGTTGCAGGAACTGTCCTGTTTGAAGTATTCTTGCTCTCAGCTTTCCCATTTCCATCCCAGTTGCATTAAGATTAAAAGAAAGCTAGGAAAACAGAGCATCGTAAGAGTGTTCTGGTGCGATGATGTGTCAATCACAGTAATGATTCTTATTGGCTAAACAGTTTTTTAGGCAGGCAAGAGCTGGTGTTCTCATTGTAATCGTTGTACTGAGCAATTTCAAAAAGTGGCAAGTTTTATTTATTGATCAGCAAGCTAATATGAAAAGAAAAAATATGGTAGAACACGGTCGATGGCAGAAGAGTAATGGGTCAAGGGTTTGTGTGAATTTTAACATGCCAAATTAGTATTTCCATTTCTTAGAAGACATGAAGAAACGTATCTCAACGTCTTATTCTGAATTTAGTATGGTTGCAGCTAGTCTTGCTGTTATTTTCTCCATGTGGTTTATATGATAAGAAATATTTATAGTCAGCTTTTGTTTAACAGAACCCTGGATCTGCCCTGTAACAGAAAATTGAGGAAGCTGTATCAGGCCCTTTTGTTAGGCGGAGGCATGTGGAGAATGAGATTTTGTTGCTTTCCATGCATGTGCAGAAGGACAGAGAGAAGTTCCTTCCCTGTGGCTTCTCTAGTGAGTCCTAATACAAAAGCTAAGCAAGCTAGAAGTTTCTACACGCTGTCAAACTAAGCAAATGATACAGCCACTTCTTTTTTCCCCTATTCTGCTGTTACTGAGACCATATTCAGAGTGAAGAAGTGAATACCATATTTATTTGCTACTGTGGCAACAGATGAAAATCTTGATCTTCTTAACATGAATGGGAACGTTGGTCTTCTGGTTTGGGATGCCAGGATTTCACTAGCTGTGCCTATCTTAGGTGTACTGGCTGCAGAAATTAAAACTAATTAAAAGATAATTCTAGGTTACCATTAGGCTAGTGCTAGTAGAATTAGTTCCTGGCCTTGTCATGGATAATATGCTTTTCATCACAAATGGATTCTTCTCTCTTGTTTTTACTGACCACATGCAATCCAGTGCTGCTACGTAAACGGTTGTTCAGCCCTTTCTCAGTACAGTGCTTTCCCATAGTGTATTTCAAGTGTATGAATTTGCATTCTGTCTGGAGAATTATGGGAAACGTTAAAAACGGCTCCCAGGGGTTCGGTGAATTAAAGCATTGTTGCAGAATTGCTGAATAACAGGGTAGAGCAGCACGTAGGTAAACGCTTGTTGGAGTTGATGGGGTAGATATGTTGGACCACAGTAGTCGCTGTTCAGAGCTAGATTAAACGACAGCAAAACGCATAATTCCTTCAAAAGTGCAAAGCATCACCTCTGTTTGATTCTGGTTTTGTTTCTGAAGACAAAAAAAAACTATATACCGCACCCAGAAAAGTAGCAATGAAACAGGGTTTGTTTGCCAGTGGCAGCTCAATGGTGTAAAAGGGAAACCCATGTATCTTATGACTCTTGATTTTTATTTTTGTGCTGATATTAAACATACAAATAGTTTTAATGTACAGTCTAAACAGTAGTATGTACCATTTTGTACAAACAGTGGAGGGAAATACCACTTTTTTTTTCTGCTAATGATTAATCTCTCTTAAAAAGAACTCAAAACAACACATCAAACCTAAAATTCAGAGCTTTTTAATCTCCGAGTAGTCTCAGGTCCGTCCAGTTTCTGTCTCACAGGTAAAACCATATATATTTGATTATGACAGGTAAGGGCTGAAAATGAAACTGAAGCATCCTCATTGATAGGAGGAATAAATGCTCGTCTGCAAAGACACTCTTTATGTATATCATATGAAGAAAGCTGTTATATGGGGAAAACAATATATATGTGTGTATATATTGTATATATTAGTTCTCTTTTGTCTGTGCACAACTTCTGCAGGCTTTTGGAGGCAATAATTAAGGAGAATTTGTGGAACCAGAAGGCATAGTGCTGAATACTTGAAAGCAAAAATATGTCAAAAGTGTAAATAAAGATATTTGGGAAGAATAACAGTGATGCCCTGTTAGACAAGAGGACCTTTTTTAGAGAGGTAGTGTTAAAGAGTATTATGTGGGGAAAAGAAAGACTGGTGGTGTGGGTAACAGAGGTGCTCAGGGTAGAGGGCAGCGTGTGATACTTGCATCTTCCGCTTCACTGGAAGTGAAGACCAGGTGATGTCGCAAGAGGCAGGAATCGTCTTAAAAATGTGAGCGTCTGTTGTTTGGTTCCTAGGTGTGCCCTGTGATAAAACTCTGTGCTTCTGACCAATGATCTCTTTTTCTCAAGTCCACAGCATGACAGATGTGCATGTGTGCTTTTATGTGTGGATAAGGGCCCTGGGGATTATTGTGATGCTCTTACCATCTCCTTTGCCCTTCCTTTCTCTTTGCTGACAGATGCTAACACCAGGGGGAGAATGTCAGCTGTTTCTTCTTGCCTCAGTTTCCTCTCTGTCTTCTGTAGCAGCGGCAAAGAATAGGGTGGGCTCTTTTCACGGAGGCTTTTCAGATGCTGGGGGACTGAAGGGTGTTTAGTAATCAAAGAGAAAAAGCTGAAAAGTTATTCCAAATAATCTTTGGCTAATATGCAAGAAAAACATACCGCGAGCTTAGCTAACAGAAGAAACTGTGTAGTCAGTCAATTGTTAGCATAAAGGGAGTTTGAGTAAGTTGTTTCCGTAGCATTTCAGTAGTTTCAAGGTATGTATTCTAAAAAACTTAATTTGGCATCACTTAAAGTACCCCTCATAATGCAGGAGAAGACAAAAGCCACTTGGAGGCTCACCGTAAGGTTTGTTGTACAAATTTAGCTTAGAAAGAAAAGTGAATTTGTCTGACATTATAAAAATCAACCGTGTGTCCTGTAAGCTATTTTCCTATTTGGTGTGTATGGAAAATTCTTCATCAGTGGAAGGTAAGGTCAACATAAACACAGCTCGCTCCCTAAATAGTTTAATATTGATATGGTGTTTAATTCTGTACTAAACAATAAACAGGGACAGTCTTTTTTTGTTTACATAGAGACTTAGAAATAATTATATTGCCCTTCATTCTTCTAGGTTTTACTAGAAAAGACATTGAAGACAAATGGAACAGTGACAAAGCTAATAATAGGTCTTTTTTTTTTTTTATTTTGCCAAACTAGAGCATTTTTACATCCTTGTGCTTTTAGGTTGACTCTTTTGTGAAAGTGGGAAAAGGGAGATACAAAGATTTGATTTAGATTTTATTTCAGCTGTGTTGATTCAGAGCTGCTCGTTGTTTTCTGTGAGTTCCATCCATAGTTTTTATTTTTTTTTTATTTTTTTTTAGAATTGAAGTAAACTGCTGCCTCTGCTTTCTTTTAGTCATGAAACATCTCTAGAGATGTTCTGTCCAGCTTGCATATTTACTTTCTTGGTGGTTGTGCGTGAACGTGTTTACGTGCTTACCTGCAATTGCAGTTCTAATGTCAGTCATGAAAATGGACTTGGGGTTCCTGTAAATTACAAGGCAAAATGCTGGAGCCTCAGGAGCTAGGAATGGGGCACGTTCTTGCATGTTACTTTAACTTACAGAGTTTGGCTTATTACCTAGTGTGCATAATGCTCACATTGCCGTGTATGTTTCTAGATATTTCATACAGAAGTATTTGCCTAAGTAATTTTTAAGACAATACTTCTAAGTGCAGGATGGCAACTCTTATCTTCAAAGCCCCTACAGTGCTTCTGGCACAAAAGGAACGTGTAGCTGTGTATGAATAATTGAATGTCAGCAATTAGAACCGTTATTAAAATAGGAAGCTACTGTGACTGTATTTTCTGCTCATTGTCTCTGTCCTATCTGTTCCTCCTATAAGCGGTATGCTTGGCTGACAACTTAAAGCTAAATATTTCTTCCTTCCCTTTGGTGTTACATTTTGTCTCACACTGTAGTGGCATTCCACAAACGATAATTACCACAGATAGAAATATAGTCTGCAGCAATGCTGTGTTACTCTCACCGCCAAACCCTCTGACCTTGCAGAAGTGGGAATGGCAAAATATTTGTGTTCCTTGAGTGCAGTGGGGAAATGCTCCACAGGGGGATTGTTCTTCCCCAGCGCGCACACCCCATCTTTTCACTCTCAGCTTTTGTAGTAGGTGCTGCTCGTGTGCAACATTGGGAAGGGGCTGAGGTTTCTGCAGGGGCTCTGGGTGGGAAATTCAGGCTCAGAGCTGAGACTGGCAAGGAACTGGGCACCAGATTTGGCGCAGTGCCTCTGTGCTGTGGGAAGGCATGGAGGGACCATTCTCACAGGGTGGTTTTTGGGCAGTTCTGAGCAGTGACAGGGATTAAGGCAACATTGCTTCTGGGGATTTCTGCTGCTGTCCCTCCGTGGGAGAGGGAGAAGACAGTGGAAGAGCATGAGCCGGGCTGTTTGAGACTTAGAGTTCGGTGGTCCTTCTCTACTCCCCCAACAACTGCCCGACAGCTTCCCTAAATCTGGATGGATTTCACCCATAGTGAAAGGGCAACCAATATGTCCATTCCCAACCCCTGTAGCTGTTTGGGAATCCTTGGAATCGGCAGCTCGATCTCCACTTTAGTATGGTTCTGGATTTCCTTCCTCTCCTCCTCCTAATGAAGGAGGGATTCACCTTTTCAAATATAGAGCAGTAACCTTCTTTTCCCTCCTCCCACTTCTCTCAATTATCAGGTGTGCACTATATCTAGGAATCTAATTTTAAATTAACTTGTCACCCTACATCCCATCTGTAGGGGTTTACAATTTTAAACCAATTGCCTTTGAGGTGACTTTATATACTGTTCCATTAACGTATACATATCAATTCTAGGGCACCTACAGACTACAGAATAAAATCCCCTCTTGAGCAAGGCGTCTTCAGGGAAAAGAAGTAGTTTGCGTTTGATTTGCTGTAGAATGAGAGCTGTGATATGTCAAAAACTAACATTGAATGGGGCTGTTGAATGGCTTATAATAACTGTAATAATACAAGACATTTTACGGCAATTTTAGTCTAGATACCAAATATCAGATGGACTTTTTTATCTTGGTTGTGCTCCATCATCTGTGGATATTTTAGTACGATGTAGGAGAGAGTGAAACTGTTGCCTGAATTTGTGAATATTTACATGACCACCCAAGGTATTGGCTTCCCCTTGAAAGCATTTTTACATTAATTTTATTAAAGAATTATGTAAATAAAATGGTGGGAGATTAGATTTTATTTGAGACTGTTAAATTCCTAGATTTTGCTGTCGTATATCACAGTTATTAGTGATGTGATACAGAGTGAGACTCCTGTGTGATGCTGCTGTGCTTACACTGTCTCAACTACAGGCAGGGCAATAGTCACACTTAGGCCAGCAGTCAGCTTACGGTCCAGAGGCTGCAGTCACTTGAGGCAAGAAACAGCTTTCTATGGCTGGAAAGAGCAATATTTAGTTTTACAGTGTGATGCGTGGTTGTGCTTCATTCTTTATCCTGAGGTAAACATCATTAGTATGATACAGAAAAGTAATTTTCCTTTGGAAAAGAGATTTTTCTTTCCCTTTCATGCCCCTACGGTTGTATTCCTGCCAGCAAAGATGAAGTGATTTGGATTTCCATAAGTTGTGACATAACCGATAGTTTCTTTTAAAGCAAAAGAGGCCCTCCCTTGCACTTCTGTGACAGAAGAACTGAGACATGAATAACTTGAATACGAAAAATCGGTAGATCTCTGTCCCTTTCCCATTAGCCTGCAGGCATCTAACTCTGCCAGGCTCCCTTTTGAAGAAAAGGCAAGTTAGCGCTGAAGAGTCACTTGGAAACGGCAACCTGGGAGTCGGGAGCTGCAACAAAGGCAAAGAGAAGGTGCTTGTGAGGGAAGGCAGGGAAGAGATGAAAGAGTTCAGCAGAGCTGTAGTATAGAGGCAAGGGAGGATGGCAGCTGTGTCAAATACCTGGATTAGTGAGGGATTAAATTTTTAAAGAGCTCGGAAGTGCAGGGGCAAGATTTTATTGTTCCATTAAGAAAACGAAACAAAATCTGGAACTGGCTATTCTAAAAGTACTTCGGTAGATGCTAAACAAATCTTGCATTGACCATTTAAAAATTCAGTAGGCTGTTTGTCTCTGCTTAGTTTGTGTGTACCAGTTTGCACGGTGTATATGTAGTACAACTTGTGATGCCTAAGTAGAAAAATACGATTATCTTTTGGCACTTTAGATGGTCAGTTCAGAGTGACAGCAAATGAGGCAATTAATTGATAGAACCAAAATGCAAGCTGTATATTTGGGTAGCAAGAAGACTGGGGATCATTTATCCCAAAATAGCAACAAGGAGCTGTGTGCTTAGGATTGCAGATAGGCCCCTAACTTGAGCATAATTTTCAGCAATTTATTATGCAGGCCTTATTTTCAAAGGCAGATACGCACAAATGCCATATGTTGGGTTCAAAGGTAGTCAACGTACAGTGAAATGGTAGGTTATTGTCTCTAAAGAGAGTGAAGTATTCTTTCTAAAGTGAGAATGCGCCTCTAATGGAGGTCTCGCAGGCGGGCAGATGTCCAACCGTGCAATGTACCCAGAGGCAAACTTGCAGAATGAAGTCAGGGAGGCTCTTTAGCTCAGTGACAGTGGAATATTTTCCACAGCTGTGCCTTAATAGCTCCTGTGTAGGCCTGGTTTTATTTTGTGGAGGGGTAAAAAGACCATCAGGTGGTAGTGAAAAGGAACTTAATACTGGCTGTGGAAATAAAGCTGAACCATTTTAGGACTCTCCACCCCCCCCCCCCCCCCCTTTTTCTTTTTTAAAATGTCAATTTATAAACCCAAATATTTTTTCAGTTAATTGCTAACTCTTCTTGCAACGTGTATCTCACAGCTCTGCGTAGTCGCCTATAGAGGGGCAGATGGGTGGAGATCTGGTAAAACTTTGGACCGCAGTTCAGCTCCCCTCCTTGCTGTTTTGTACATGACTAGAGTGTTCTGCAGTCTCTAAGGCTTTGTCTAAAAATCTGTTCTTATGCTATTTCTTTGCTTATGGCTTAAGGAAAGTAAAATCTGTAACCATACAAATGTGCTTCAGGTTAGTACTGTTTGCATAGTAAAGGCTAGTCAGTGAGATTAGAAGTCTTATATTCTTGATATTTACTTATTTTTAAGTAAATGCATCTATTGGACTGACATTCATCTCTGTGCTGTGCGTATACAATCAAAAATGCCATCTCTTCCTTGACACAAGTGTCCATAATACTTTAAAAAAAAAAAGACTCCAGAGTATATGCTGGTGCAATTTTTTTTATCCTTGTTGCTCTATTTCAAAAACATTCTTTAACAATGAAGCACATGCTGTACATAGGGGGGGAAAAAGGGTCTAAAAAATAAGTGAAAAATAATTAAAATCTTGGTTTGATTTCCTGCCCTACCTCTCTAAGTTAGACAAGTAGTATGTTGTCCTGCTGGACTACAAATGCTTAATTCCAGGAGGGAGAAGAAAAAATGTTACAATTTTTATATCTATCTGTCTGTCTGTCTATATCTTACCTGTAAAATACATGCCTGTCCATATGTATATATACAATATGTATAACTATAAATAACACTTATATCCAAAATGTTTATAAAAGAGAAATACAAACCTTTATACTATGTGAAAGATATAAAATATATATATTTTATAGATGAGGGTTATATATAGTTATATGCATGCTTATGTAGAGGTATCCTTCTAGAATACATAACCCGCTATCTTCAGGGCGGGGGGAACAAAAAAACCCCCAAACCCAAAAAATCCCAAAACAAAACAGAAAATAAGAAGTTGTTCAGTTTTTAGACCAAAACTAGTCTGAGGAGAATGTCGTGAAAATATTTCCAATGTTTATTTTGGTAGTTAAAAGATCAAGTTCTCCATGGTGGCTCAGGAGCTGAGGTGAGCTCTCAGCTGTGGCTTCTTCTGAATCCAGCCCCTCTGGGACCTGGAAAATCCGCCTGTCCTAGCCTGAATGGGGCTACTGGAAGCACTTTGGGGGTGCTGGAGGACACTAAGCACGTCTGCTTCCATGGAAAGTTGTTAGGCGCATGAAAACTCTGCTTGAGGCGAAACTTCTCGACATTGACTTTTTTATATAAAGCACTTTGATTTTTTTCGGGAGTTGTCACATGTCATTGGAAAAGTGGCCTGGTCAGAACATTCTGCATGGTTTCCCTTTGTAGTCTTGCTGGCTGGTTTGGCCAAGTGAGATGTGACCTGGCGAGGGTTTTCCTCAGCTTCTGGAAAACTGCAAAACCTCAAAAGCCAATAATGTTTCAGACCAAACTGTTGAAACATTTTGATTTCTCCTCAGTAATACTTGTCCAGTTGTATGTCACCTTCCAACTAGTAGATTTCAGCTTTCCCCTTTATATTTATCAGAAGGTGACCACAAAATAAATAGCGGGTTTTTTTTTCATTCTTGCCCCAGTTTGTTTACTTTGTGCATTAGACAGTGCTCTGTAAATTATAGTTCCACTTTTTCTCTTGAATAGTCAGTCAGGCGTGTTCCCGTTTCGCTTGTGCTGGAGATCCATTTAAAGGTTACTCAGTCCTAGGAGAGAGAAGTATGTTTTAAAAAAATAGGAAAATGAAATAGTAAAACGAAAGAAATTGTTGGGGGGAACTAGGGACAGCACAGTAAAATGGAGTTTCTTGGCTTTGTTCTGTTTAACGTACTTGTTTTCAGATTGGTAATATTCTTGTTTCTGAAATTTTGCTCATGTCACTCACAGCTTCATTAAAAAGTAGTAATGAAAACAACATTTATTTTATGCTGTGTCTAATTGTAAGGAAAATTACTCCGTATTGAAATAGCAGTTTGGTTGGAAGTGGAAGACTTCAGTTATTGGGGGGTGAGGTTAATTAAATTGGCTATCAGAAACATGATGTCCTGCTGTCTTAGTGTGGTGCATTTTTTGTGTCCTATTTTAAGAGCTTGCTGCTTTCATTTCTTCCTGTTCTTTGCCTTCCTATTCTATTAGGGCATGAAAACGGGAAAGCAATTGAACTGAACCAAGTTTGTCTGTGGATACCTTTTGGTTTGGCTAGCAAATTGAAAGCGAAAGGCCAGGATGGAGGAGTGTCATCTGGGGGTAATGCAAGAAACTTTATATATAAAGGTGGGTTTCCCTAGATGCCGGAAGATTACTTGGGCAGATGTCTGAAATGGCTCAGTGCGAGGAGCCAGTAACGCTGTGTATTCTGCATGGCTAAAACACGTCACACCTCTTGGTCCCAACCTAAAACTTCAAACTTGGACTGCATTGCAGTTAGGTGATAGGATCTGTCTTAGCTTGAGACAATGTCAGATACGCTTGTATGTCCCCTAAGCACTTTCTTCATTTTTCTGGTTTGTAAGGGTAGTTTAAAGCTATGTAAAGAAGAGAAAGTAGGTATGGAAGGGAGGGGCATATTCCAGCACGGGAAGATGTTTTGAGGTGTTTAGTGGCTATGAAACAGCTTACTCCTGGTGCTACCATACAGCTTTCTGTAACAAATAGCTTGTTTTGATTTTTCACTGTTCAAGTGAAATATAATTCAGGCTTTAAAGTTGGTTTTTTTTTTTTTCCCCTGACCTGCAACTTTTTTTTTTTCTGTAAAACTAAAGACTAATCTTGTTTTATTATGTTTTTTTTCTTTCCATATTAGTAGTTCAAGTTTTGGAAAGTGGGAGGACATGGAAGTTTGCCAGTGTTAATGAGGCACAGTTTTCTTATTTTAGTTTGGGAACTTAGCAAAGGCAATTCATGGAAAAATTGTGTTTTGTAAGTATGAGTAGTGTCCATTCTGCATTACGTAGATACTGGTTCATACTGTGCAGCTCAAGTAAGTGCTGAAATAATAGAAATATCGGTAAATTTGTGGAGGAAAAATGCTACTTGTAAACATATTTTCATTTTCCATTTTTCATACAACTTTATAGGTCTCGGAGACTTAAGCTTAATATGTATTGGACGAGAAGATCAAGTTTAACATTATATTTATTTGTTTGCTTTAATTATAATTTGAGATTTGTGTAAGATTTCTTTGTACTAAGTTGTTTCTCTTAGATGTGTCAGCTCTTTTCATCCTTGATTAAAAAATTACCTTTCTTTTTGATAGCACGCTGATAAGTGAATATCTTTTTGACTCGTTAAATGTAGTAACGTACACATTAAACATCTGTCAGTTTAGGGTTTAAAAGAGAACAGATTTCAAGGTTTATGACAGGTATGTGTAGCTGTATACTCTTGCTTCGTCGAAACTCTGATTGTATTGCAGGACAAATACTTTATGAATATTTATTAGGGCATTGTTCAAATTTGCCCAGCCATATTCCCACACTTCGATAATTTGTAGGCTATAGGAGAAGAGTACAAAAAGATCTTTCTCAGTACATCTCTATTATTAGTGGAGCTGCTTCAACTGAAGTTGATGAACATTTAGTTTTCAGCTCTTCTGGGAGCAGAGTTGTTCTTCCTAGATAAATATTCACAGTAGTTTGTTCTTGTTTTAAAATGGAATAAATAGGGCAAAAAAGAAAATATGAATTAATCTCACTAACGGCAAAACCTAAAGTATTTTATTCCACTCAGAGGTTTTAGAATAGGCCTTTAAATGTGCTTTATTCAATTGACGATTTTACAGGGAGAGAATTTGATTTGTTGAACATCATGCAATGTTATTTGTGGGAGTGGTTTCACTAATGGCAGCGTGAATAACTGCTTTCCTGAATTTATTTCTGTTTGCTTTTACTGAATCAGAATTTTAATAAGCTCAATGTGTGGAAAACTGTCATAAGTCTCATTTTTTTTGTGGCTTCGGGGGGCTGTGTTAAGGAGCCTGTACTTATGAAAATAGAGATAAGTCAATGAAGAGCATTTGGGAGAAGGAGGAATGTGTAACAGTTTTCGTCTGTTCTTTTAACTGAGCTAAAAGAAGCAGAATAGCTTTTAAAAGGTACATGTTAAGAGCTTTATGAAGGGACTACTGCAGAGTATGTTTTGTAGATTCCTTTTGTTTTCTCTTGCAGGTGTGATTCAATTCCTGTTCCACTTTGTCCTTGATTGTAGGCTTGACTTCCCTGCCCTTTTCCATAGGACAGGCTATTCATTTGTTTTCTTTGGAATGCCCTTGGTGATGAGAGCATATCTCAGGGATAGGGTTTGTTCATCTGAGCTCCCTGGGACATGAGTATCTGAAGTCTGTCCGTCTTCCCCTGCTTTTACTCCACTGGGTGATTGCGTTTTGCTTTTGTTTTTTAATGTAAAATGCAGTATGTGGTGGGCGGTGTTTTCTACCTCTCTCGCTTTACTTCCTGAAGTGAAGGGATATATTTTTTTTAAATTAAGTGATTTTTACAATTTAAATTCCACCTTACATTTTAAAAATAAGCCTAGTTTAAGATGGAAGTCTAATGATAATCTGGTAACGTATAAATATAAAAGAAATGTATGTTTGTTGCTGAAACTGTAAATGCAGTCAGCTTTCTCCATAACGGCAATAACCACTGTAGAACTGGCACAATCTTTGCTGAGAAGCTCATGCAACTTGCGACCATAGGGCTTTTCCAGAGGCAGAGAGTGTGTTTTCTGTGGTTCGGGTCATTCAGCTGTTCCATTTTTGGTGATGGAACACCAGTTCTGTCACTGTTGAGGAAGTTGACTGAGAACTGAAAAAAGTTTCTTGTTTTGCCTTTGTGTTCCTATATGCCGAAGCGAGGTCTTAGGAGAGCACGCTACACATCTGAAGTTTTGGAGAACATAGTAAACAAAATCATCTTGTTCTGTTGCTTCACTTAAAATAGCGCCTTTTTTCTCAATGAAATCAGATGGATCTAAAGTACAGGTTAGAATATCTGCTGCAAATTCAGATGATCTGCTTAAATCAGTACTTTTTGCTACCTTCCCCAAAACAGAGAGGAAAAAACCAGAAATTGTCTTTTTCATTCTGTTCTGAACTTATGCTTTTTGGGGTTTTTTTTGTGTGTTTTGTTGGGGTTTTTTGTTTTTTTTTTGTTTTGTCTTTGTTTTCTTTAGAGAAGATGCTCTTTTCGCACAGCTGACTACTAACACATTTTTGAAGGTCAGCCTTCCCCAGGTTCTGCTTATGCCCTCATATATATGAGATGTATTTATGTGTCTGCTTATGAGGAGGAAGTTCTGTGCAAGGCCCAGGCAAGTTTGCTTTTTGTTAATCAAACTGTCCTTGGTGTCAGGACAGCAGCTGTGCAACAGGACCAGCAGAAGGCATTTTTGAAATACTTTCCTCAAGAATCTCAGTACTGTGAAAAGGCACGTTACTTCAGCTGTTTTGTGCATGTTCAATGACAGGAATACTGGAGGAAATACTGTGTGACCAGCCAGGTAGTAGGATAAGAACACTGTACTGTTCTCTTATTTATTTTTAATGCAGTTGCAAGTCCACGGATGCTCACACTGGATTGCTGTCATTCTAAAGTAGGTCACTTCTTACACCTAAACTGCTTAACAGAATTTTTAGGATTAAATCACATAGCTCGATGTAACACAAAATTACAGCCGCCTTGGTTTAAAATAATAAAAAAAGTATTTGAATAATAGGGATTTGTTCTTTAATATCTGTACTTTTTTTTTCCCTGTAAAAACAAAAATGCTGGCCCACATCTTCAGATGCCAGTAACTTTGATAAAATTTCTAGTTTACATCAGACATGCATCTGTTCCTTCCCTTTTTTCATACTTACCAGGGAAGATATTTATTCTAAATGTGCTCTCATATAATTACTTTTTCCTGGTATTCACTGGATAACAACAGCTGCCAATGTTCTGATCACTTATAAAATGTTCCACATGAGTTAATTTCTGTAGTTAACTTACATGGTGATTTTGAAGTAGTTGTAAGGCCTTATGCTGTTTGCTGTGGGGTTTTTTGGGTTTGTTTTTTTTTTTTTTTTCCCATTTGACTTCAGAAATTGTCTTTTCATCTCTAGTACTTTTGGTTGAATTGAAGAACGGTACATCAAGCCGGTGGTAAACACAGTCATAAGTGCTTAAAAAACCCTTGTTCCTGTGCTCTCCTGAGCCTTCTGTATTTCTCTGCCCACATTTTCATATTGAGTCTTTAGAAAAAAGCTGTGACTGATACCAAGCATTTTGTGATGAGTAACATTCTCAAGTACTCATTGCTACACTGATTATGTTCTGTAGTGTATTGGCCTTCTGGTAGAATGCAGTATTTCTAATGATTTCGTAATTTATTAAATTGGAGGAATGAGGTGAATTTTTGATAGAATATGTTAATTAACATGCATTAAAAAACCTTCACAACACTTTTTTTTTTTGATGCAGAGGAAGTTCAGAAGTTATTTCATTGCATAAAGTACACTTACAATGCAGTGGATGTTTCCAGATGTTTCAAAAATTCCTTTCAGTTAAAGTAGCATGGTCTAACCTGAGGTCTCCACAATTTTAAAACCCAAAGCAGCCCTAAAGAGACAGGAGCCACGAGAGAGAAATGGGAGAGAAAATGTTTGCAGGAGAAGGCATAAAATTAGAGGTTAGATGGGGATGAGAAAGAAAGAATTAAGTTGCCATACAAAAGAAAGGGCACGTAAGTGACAATTTTTACGTGCGCAGAGAAGTGTAGATAGAGTATTATGAGATACGTTGTCTAGCTCTGCCAGTAGGATTTCTCTCACCTAGATTTGGCTGCCTAAAGCTATTGTTTTGGCTCCTTCTAAAGTTGCAGAAGAGAATAAGACACCTTTGGGGGAATGATTCACCTGTCTTGTTTTAGACAAATATCCCAGGATGGTATGACTTGTCCTCTGGAGATGTCTAATATTTTGCAGTGATTAGAGAGAGCTAGAGAAATAACTTAGCTTGGGCACATAGCTCTTAGGCTCCTGAGGTAGGGGAGAGAGATTTCAGCTGTGTTAAAGTCATGTTCCAGCCTCTCATTTTCTCTGTAAAGCTAACTCTGCAGTTAAGGTGATTTGTAGTCCTTCATTTTTACAGTTACCACATGTACTGTTGTCCAAGGTTTACACAGAATCATTTTTTTCCTTGTGTTATTCTTTCAGTTCAAGTAGTTGCTTTTGCAATGGTCAAGTGTGCTAAAAAAATTACTCATTTTGAAGTGATGCAGTGTATAATCTGTAACTGAATTTTGTTCAACATTATATTATCATGTAAATTAACACTTTGTGGTTTGTATAATAAGGGGAAATAGTAGGCATTTGTTTTGATTTTAGAATAGCTGAAAAAGGCTGTATTTGTTTTTCTCCAAACAAGCAGATAAAACCTTAACTGAAAACTAAATGAAAGGTGCATAATACCACACCTTTGTTCCCTAATGACAGTATCTGCAAAAATGTCCATTTGGTCTTTATCCTCACACATCCAAATATCATCTGAAACTATTCACTTGCCAATGGCCTGCATAAATATTGTAACAATAAAGGGGGAAGAGATCTCTCAGTCATGTTCTTCATAATGGATTAAGAATTTGATCTCACTTTTTTGATGAGAAAGGTCGTGATTAGTCACTGTTGAACAGAAAGCCATTCTAAAGGTTACAGAACAACAACTGACTTTCAGCAATGACACAATAGTTGTTGGCCTTTATATAGTTTGTAATCATGTATTGCTTATTGACCTTTGCAGATCAAATTTTTTTAAGCCTCAAAAATTAATGCCTTCTTTTTATTATATAAAACTTTCATAAATGGAAGACAGCACAATTGTTATGTCTCTCACTTCTCTGCCACTGAAGGAAGCTTTCTTTTCACTCCATCCTGCTAGTCAGCTGTCAGTTTATTGTGGTGGGTCTGCTGAAGCCTTTGTCTTAGCCTCAGACAGCTGTAGGAACTGGGGGTGGCCCCAGTTCTGCTCCACTCTGAGTGCTAGACTGTGTTGAGACTACTTCATTTCCATCCCATCTTCCTCACTCTCCTGTGGCCTGCCCTGTCTTATTCCTCCTATTTAGGGTACCACAGTAGAACTGGGAACAGAAATGGGAAGGCTGTCTTCTTTCAATTCATGCTTATTGTCTCTCCTCCTCCCACCTTGCACCACTGTCAAGAGCCTGGTCCATCTCCTTGATAACACCATCGTAGGTACTAGTGGAACAGCTGTTGGGTGTCCCCTAAAGCCATCCTTTCTCCAGGGCAAACAAGCCCTGGTCCTACAGTCTCGCCCCACAGGGCAAGTGCTCTAGGTCCCGGCGGTCTCGTCGCCTCTGCTGGACTTGCTGCAGTTTGTCAAAGTCTTTCTTGTATTGGGGATCCCAAAACTGGATGCTATTCCAGCGGTGGTCTAACAAGTGCTGAGTAGAAGGGGATAATCGCCTCCCTTGACCTCTTAGCTGTGCCCAGGATGCTGTTGATGTTCTCTCCTGCTAGGACATGTTGCTGGCTCATGCTCTGCTTGCTCTTTGCTGCCAAGACCCCCAGATCTTTTCTGCAGAGCTGCTGAGCCCAACCACCTAGTTGTTTACCCACCTAGTTGTCCGCCTCTCTGGACCATAACATCCCAACTGGGTTACAAGGAGTAGGCCCACCTGTTGGCCGACAAATTTTCCTTTGTTTTCTCATGCTAGCGTTACATTTGTGCAAGCCTTCTTGTCTAACAGTGCAACCTCATTCTTGGTTATTCATCACTATGTTATAAATGACTGAAGTAAACCCAAGTTACAGGTTATTTGCTGATACTCATACAGCCTCCTGATTACTATGAGAATATGGTACATGTGTGTATGTCCTTCCCACGCCTATATCCACAGCCTGCTGCAGAGACACGATCTTCTCTCGCTCCTCTGCCAAAGACAGTTCAACAGCCTTGCTTTTCAGCAGGGAGCTTAGTCTCAACGTATTCTGACCATCATATTCCTGTGCAAGAGCAGAGTGAAATCAATAAGAATCCTTATCAACTTTGATTATCACTGGTTTCTTAAAAGCAATTTTAAAATTAACTGGTCTTTAATTCTTTTATATCTGAGATTTGAAGTGGAAAGCAGTTGTTTGCATATTGATAGGGTGCAGCATTTAACTATAAATGCACATGGAAAGGAATTAATTGCTTGATGATCACAGCTAGCGTTTTTAGTCGTATTTTTTTTGTTATGAGCATAGTCTGCCTTCAACACAAAGCTGAACTGAAAGTAGTTCACTTTCTCCTGAAATATAATTCTGAATAATAAGATCAGCTTTTTTTTTTAGTCTAACATTCTCATTTGGTTTTCTGAAACTTGAGAGAGACTATCAGAACTGGGCGAATTTATTAAATAGAGCATTCTGTACTGAGGTTTTTAGCTGCAGTGCGTTTGGAGTGAATATTAATTTTCTAATCCATGCTATATCATACTCATCCGTGTACATAAGCAGAGCAGTACCTGAATCATGTGAGGGATTCACTCTATAACGGCTTTGGGCAGGATTCCTTCTGCTGGCCCCACATTTTGAGCTGTGGAGAAACAGTACTTCAGATGTTCAAGTTGCATAAAGAGTTGAATGAGGAAGCGAAGCAGTGTGCACTGCAGAGGTGTAGTGGAGCCCTGGATGTCTGGGTTGAATGATGATCATGTTCTGCTGTGGTCCTACCTCAAAGAGGAGCAAGGTCTCTTCTGGTAGGGGTTGCCTTGGTACCTTGAACGTCCATACTGGCATAATCTAGAAGGGAATAGCTAGGTGAGATTGTCGGATGACATAATGGCTTTATTCTGAGCTACTGTAATTGTTTTGTTAAATCGGAGTAAGGGCCGTATCATTTTCATGTGAAAATATAGTCCCAAAAGTTCATTAGAGGTGCTGTGGGAGCAGCCCCACTGCTTTCCCAGAAGCCTTTTTTTGGAGGGGAAAGATGGCAGTCCCAAAAGAAAAGAGCTTGTTATACAACCACCTGTGCCTTCTGCACAGAACTGACTCTCCTGTTATGGTAGAGCTGTTAGCCCCTTTCTCCTAGAGGCTAAAACGTGTTGAGTCCTCTACTTGTATTTACAGATCTTTACCCACTCTATTTTTTAGGCAAGGGCTTCGTCAGGAGTATTGAAAGCTCTTAGAATTTTGTCCAGTGCTTAATACAAGAATATTCCTGTTAGATTTATTTCAGCATTTAGATAAGGAGACTTCACCTGTGTGGGAAAGTCAAATAGGTTCCTTTGTCACAGAGCCTGAGGTTTAATTTAAATAATTTGCACAATCTTTTGTATGTTTGTACGCAATGGCACCACAGGTTTTACATACATAACGTAGTCTGGCTTTATTTGCTAGGATTGACTGCTAAGGGCCATAAGTTACAAGTATCTACATTATGGATTATACTAATGCTTAAAATAGTGCCTTACAGCTGAGGAAGTTGAAGTCCTTTGCGAGCAATAATTAATTAATCCTCAAAACAGTCCCATGAGATGGCATTATCCCCTGTTTTACAGACGGTAGAACACAAAGGCTAAGCGTATTGTTCAAGGATAGGTAGCCAGGCATTGTCATATCAGAGATTAAAACCCAGACCTCCTTTTTATAGGGTCATGTTCTAATCCACTTTGTGTTTCTAGTGCTTTGAAATTTGTGGATACTTACTCTGTAAGGCAACTTTTTAATCTCATTTGATCTTTGCTGTATGAGATGATCCTTGGGAAAAACAGGGCATTCTACCAATCTGCTTGTATTGTAGGTCTCCAAAAGGGAGTAAGTAATAAATTCTGTCCCTTTAGTACTGTCCAGGCTAACTCAAGATGTAAGCACATACTTTTCTGTCAGAACACAATACTTTATGCTACTACGTTGCCTGTAGATACTAAGAACAAGATTATAGTGCTGTATGTTTTTTTTCTTAGCGTAGCGAGTATGGAAGGGGTGGGAGTGGGTATTGCTGATACTCATATGAAGACAGCATTAACGGGGGAAGAAGGGAAGAGAAGGAGTTTGGGGCGGTTCAAGAGCTGCTCATGTTAAGTGTCGTTTTAAGAAATTTTGCTACTTAAAACTACTACTCATGATGATAGAAAGAGTTTCTCCTGTTTGAGGTTGAATGATGTCAAAGACTTTATCTGTGTTTTGGCATGTGGTATCACACAGCAGCTGAGGCTCTTTGGCTTGTGAGATTTTTCCAAGTGAAGAGGGAGCACATGTTCCAGTAGGAATTTCAACATTGGCGTGTGTTTGCTCTGGGGGTGACAGGGATGTCATGTTGCATCCGGAAGGCAATCTGGAATGCTGCCCTCATTGAGTTTTTTTTTTTAAGTCACAGTGAATGAAATCATCTGCTTTCTGTCAAAGGATCTTACGGGAAGGAAGAAGATTTTTGAGTAACAAAGTACTGTGTAGTAAACTCATTGACAAAATCCTTGTTTGGTTTGGTGCTTCTTTTAGGAGCCTTTCTAAAAACCTTGTCTCTGAAGTAGCCTGTGACAGATTCAAGTGTACATCCAGTGTAAAACTCTTCTAACATAAATGAGTTTGCTGACAGCGTTTAGTTTAGTGCATCTACAAAACCTAAATAATATCACTCTTGAGAATTCCACTGCGTGTGATAAGCAGTCATCTGTGTTTTGATTTCATTTGAAAATAAAAGAAATTTGACAAGTTTCCTTAAGCATTTGACTTTGATTGTTAGGAAATAACCTGAGGACTCGTGAAGCTGGTATTTTCTGTTTTAGTGTAATTTATTATACTTTATATTACTTTTATGCACACCAGTTTTTGCAGTTTCTCAATGAGGTGGGCTGGAAAACAGCTGTGGTGACAGACTTCACAAAAGCTTTCATATGGCTGCACGCAGTGTTTGAGATGCCAAGCACACAAACACAAGATGCAGAGTCCTCATCCAGAAATGTGTGGAACTAAAGCTGATCACAACCTGTTTTCTCTTCAGAAAAAGAGATTTGGTGATATGAATGATAACAGCGCAAAAAACTGAATCACTGAAGAGAATGGGGGTCAAGCAAAATTTAATGTAATCAAATGTGTGTTTTCCATAAAACCTCAGTTTTGAGTGGAAAACTATTAATAATCTCGGTCAAAGTAAGACAAGATTAAGCGAGGAAGAAACTATTCGAAGAGGAAGTTAATTTAGTTGAGACAGTGCTGGCTGCTGGCTTTCATCAATTCATTACCATTTCAAGGTAGTATTGTTAATATTGCTATTTTGAGGAGTGAAGAAGTGAAAAGGTGAGCGGCAGAGAAAGAAAGCGTGTCAGAGAGCGTATGATAAAATGCTAGTGGGACAACGTGGACAGATAATGAGAGAGTAAGGACTTTTCTGAAGGGTGTGTCAGCTTGCTGGTAGGAACAGGGATGTAACGTGGATTGCTTGCTCTCCCATGCAAAATTAAGGCAGGGAGAGTTTGGCAGGGCATTTCCCATGTTGCTGGAAGCATAAGGTAAGTGGCCCACGTTCACCCTTGCTTCAGTAGCGTTGGTCCCTGCCCTCTCCTTTCTCCTTATTGTAATACTACTCTTGTCAGGTAAATCTTCCCTTATGCTGAAACAGGGTGAAAAGCTGGGAATAGTAGTTTTTCCATCTGGGCCCTTTGCTCTGGAATTGCTCTGTTTGCTCAATTGCACACTCCCATGCTCCAGCTAATTACCTTCCTCTGGTTTTAGGTCACATCTTGCTTTCCAGAGACGGTAGAAGGAGACCTTTCCTAGTACAGAACAGAAGTTAATGGAGGTGGGGAATGAGAACCTCTACTGCTGGTTGCTGGGGGATCCTAACGGTCGTAACTGCTTGTCCCCTAGCCTTGCTCATTTTAGAAGCTAGGTATTGTAGCCTTCCCCCAGGTCTCAAAGCTGGGTTCTCCCTCTTTTATGTACCATGAACTGATTTACGTTTAGAGTGTCTTGGCTGTATAGACCGAGTACCTCTGCTGGAAGCAGTGGAGCTCAGGGAGAAGCTAACAAAACCTCTATTTGTTGTGATGCTTATGTATAGCCTTTGCTTATGTATAGCCTTACATTAGGAGATCCCTGCTGTAACTTCCTGAGCAAGTACTGTTCATGTCAGCAGCAGCTTCAACTTTGCAGGTTGCGTGTACATCATCTGACTTCTGAAATTGGTCACGTCTCCTCTACTTTCTCTAACTTTCATTCTCCCACTGTGCTTCCAAAACCTCATGTTTTTTATCTTCCCCATCCTACAATGGGACCCTTCTATTCCAGCCTGAGGTATACCCTTCCCTCTGTGCTCTCTACCTCCTTCAGCTGCCCACGTGTAGTCTAGGAGCTTATACCCTTAATGTCAATTTTTCCTACTCCACGGTTGCACATTCCCACAGCCCTGACCTGAGAGCGTGGCTCCTGCCTCAGGCTGGCACAGTGCCTGAAGCAAAGGTAAACCAACTGGCTTCACAGGGTTGCAGCTGCCAACTTCCATTTTTGCATGAGGTTGTAGCAAGAGCAGCAGCAGCTCCAGACTTTTGCTTATGTGCAGGATCTGGCAGGAGGCAAGACGTGCTTTCTCTGTGATTCCCTGTAAAATTTTGTATACGGAAGGCTCAGGAACAGCTTCCATTGCATGTTATCAATGTATCGCTTTGAGGAGGTTTACCTACCAGACTTTACCAAAGCATACTGTGATAATCTTAAAAAATAACCTATTTCCTAAACCTGTCTTAAATGAGCAGCAGAATAATCAGATTTCAAACTGATTTTAATCCTCTTTCTCTTTTTTTCTTTTTTTTTTTGGGGTGGGTGGTTTTAGTTTTCACGAAGGTGGAAAATTATTGAAATGTGTTTCAAATCACTGATGCAAGGACTATCATATTGGCCCCACACAGGGGATAGGCAATAGTTCACCCTCCAAAGCTGCTAATGAATACCCAAAGACGCACTAGGAGTCCATGTAGTGTTACATATGCAATTCATGCTCTGTAAAAGCTAACTGCTTGCAGTGATGCCCCACACAAGAAAACTTACCTGTCTGAGACTCTCTGGCTTTTGCTTGACTGCCTGTTAAATAACTCTGTTACTTTTTAAAATTAATTATTATTGTTTTTTCTTTAGTGATACTATACGGTAATTAAAACTAAGCATTATCCTTCTTGCATTACTGCTAAGATGACTTAGCATCAGAATCACAAGCTAATTCTTGTATGACTCAGGCTTTAGAAGTCGAGACATTAGATTTGTCAAAAGCTCTTAAAACTTTTACCTCATAAATAATTGGTGAGATTTTGAGAAGATATCACTTCCTGGTTAAACGAGTCCCATATTTTCAGAACCATTCAGTATCTAACAGCTCTCGGTACAGACAATCAAATTATTGAATGGCGGTGCAGTCACTTTAACAATTGAGTCACGTAGTTGCTAGAATACCACAATAGGTATTTAGTTCTCAAGCTATTAACAGGCAATGCCTGGAAACGAAACCAGCCTTCCCTTTTTTTGTTGTGTAGAATACTTTTTGAAAACAGTCTATGCAAAACTTTCTGCTTTTTAGCTTAAACATTAATTGTATATGTTACGAAAGGTAAATAGAATTATCTGTTGCTGTTTTACCTTCTAAAGCCAATGGTTTCTTCATATTTTTGCACTTCATTGCTAAAATAATTTTTTATTAAACAAAATGAGCAGCTGAGTAGATTGAGTAATAAACATTTTCTATATACCTGAAGAAAATAGTTTTTTCCCTGACGAAGACCTGTGTGCATTAGACAATACGCAGAATGAACAATGCATTATTTTATTAGATGTTCATAACATGCATAGTTTCTAAATTTTCAGACTTTTTTTTAGCATTGTTACACTACAGCTTAAAAGCATGATGTTTTTTGCAGTGTGGTCAGCGTATTAGAAACTGTGATAACTTGCATGTGGCAGAAGGAGTGACCTGAGTACAGACAACCCACTGGATTGTCTACTGAACATGACCAGGGGTAGGTATAACCCTTTGTCTGTTGAGATACATCTGCAAATCCTGACGTACAACTTGAATTAGTTATGAAGAGCTGAGGAAAACCCCTGTTACTGCAATAATTATGACTGAAGAGAAACCATGAAGGTACCATGAAGCTTGGAATCCCCTGTAAAAACAACAGCAACAAAAAAACCCAAACCTCTTCGCTTACCTCAGGTCCTGTTTTACCAGTCAGTTCTTTTGGTTTTCCTCTGGACTCTTCCATGGTTGGAAAGCAGGAGGAGAGGTTCCTCTCAAGGTGATGCTGTTACAAGCTGCTACCGACACCCTGTTCTGCAAAAACATGCATTTGTGCTTCATGTAGGCACAGTGGGAAATTCTGTTGCTTTCCTTGGCACTTTCCAGAATTACTTGTGATTTCAGTCTCTGCTAAAAGCTGTGGCAAAATGCCAATCTAGTTCAAGTAAAACCAGGGATTCAAAAGCCATTGTTCTCCAGCCTGATACTCCTTCTTTTGGTTTAATGAAGTGTTTCTTTAGCTATGGAGAGCTGGACTCAAATGTCAGTGATATCCATTACTAGTGCCTGTATGTTATTCAGAGGGATTGATTCATAGCAGCTTGAGCTGTATTAATGATTTCTATGGATGTGTGTGTAAAGTTTGTGAAAGATTAGATGGGTTGTTAGTTAACGTGAGGTTTTCTGTTTTTTTCCATTAGTGAAGGGTAGTATATTTAGATCTCTTTATATAGAAATGAATCCGTGTTCTATTTACAGACATCCAATAAAGATTTATATTATGAAGAGAAAATTGGGTTCTGAGTAGCCAGAAAGATTTAATTAAAAAACACGATATAAAATTAACGCAGCCTATCTTCAGCTTCCTTGCGATCTGAATAGCTATAAACAAGGGGCTCTGGCTGTGCAAGCGGGTTCAGGAAAATCGTGTGTTCTGTGTGTTTTCCAAGTATCACTGATTTGTTTTGGATTATGTGTCCATATACTCTCACCAGAGCTGTTCCCATGTCTGAGGGCTATTAAGACTGGTTTGGGTTTTTTTTTTTTCAACTTGCAGTGCCCTTTGGGGCCAAACACGCGCTCATATGTTAGTAGCATTGAGGTTTTTTTTTTTCCAAATTGGGCTTGTGTCTATGCACAGCAGTAAATTGAAACATCTCTAACTGTTTTCAAGGGAAGTATACTCTCTTGGAATGCATATCATTTTGGGGGGCTGAAAGTGGCCCTTCTCTTCAGTACCTGCGGGGTGGTGAGGTGGTGGTGTCACAACTCCAATTTTCTTGGCTCTTGGTATATGAAAGTACTGGGGTGACCACATTTTTATTTGTTTTAGTTTAGGATCGGGTCTTCACTTTCCCCATCGGGGTCTTCATCAATGGGACCTGTGTGAGAAACACTTTCATCTCAGTTTTACTATGTACTGAGGGGGCTACTTCCAACCTTTTGGTAGTAGAAGCACCGCACATCGCACTTCTTGCAGGCCTATGTTCAAGGGTTTTTTTCATTAAAGGGTTTTTTCCCCCCTTTTTTTTTTTTCCTGGTAGTGCTGGCTATGTCCACAGTTAAAATTTCCAAGTTTATTGGAAATTTTGCAGGGCTGTTTTGTTCTAAAAGATTTTGTTGCTTTGTTCACATTTAAAAACTGCGTGTCATTCTGTTTGACAACTCTTTAGTCTCCGCATGTCACCAAGTACTGTTTGAATGGTAAATGATGGTTCTAAATGTAAGAGTTTCAAATTAATGAGTAGCATGAAGCAGCAGAATTATTTCTAATATGAATGAAAGTGATCTTGAGTTGTCAGGGAGTGATTAAATAAGTAGCCTAAGCTGTGACCAAACGTGAAAGGAAGGGGAATAATTTGTTAGTGGTCTATTCCCTGTTCAAAAATGAAACTTATTTCAGCCTAATGAATGAGTAATATTTTAGATACACCAGCTTCACTAGCTTTACTTCACTGATAAGCATGCATTACTCATGATTTGCTTTGTTTTAGGTAATTTTAAAGCTGGTTGAATATATACTGACAGTGTGAAATTGATTTTTACCTCCACCCTCACCCCCTAAAGCTGAGCTGTCAGTCAGGTTCCGTGGTAAATGTCAACTTTTCAGGAGAGCAGTACACTTTCATCTCAGGTTTGCTGTCACCAGAACTTGCTCTTCTGAAAAACCTGTTGGTGAGCACGAAGGTTATGTGCTGTGTGTTGCTGATCACCCCTGAAAAGTGGGGATTTTTGAGGTGTCTGAGCGGATCTGGTTCTAGTTATGGGTACAGAGTGTGTATTCATCAAATATCCTGTTAGACACACTGATACAAGTCTGTGTAGGAGGTCGAATATATTTTAAGTAGCAATTAAAAAAATCGGTCATCTTTAGCCTTATTTCTGTTTTTTTATGGGATAGAGCTTTTCTTTTACAACTTTGTCATCTCATCACCTCGCCTCACTTTTGTATTACAGCTATCAAAAATCCTTTCAAATTTAATTACTGTCTTGGTTTTAAACAAATGAAAGCATGTTTTAATGTTTATGAATATGATTTGTTGAAGCAGACAATTGGCAGCAAGAAAGGGAAGTTTTGGACTTAAGTTAGAGGAGGTTGGCAGACAGTATGCTCCACTGCAGAACTGAAAGCTGCAGTAGAGGTAAATATCCATAGAAAAACGTAAAATGATTGTTTGCTACTCTTCCATTACATCAGTAAAGATTTAATCAGCTTCAGATAAAATTTTATCCATTGTAGTTTTATAGTAGTGGTTTAAGTAATCAGGCAGGGCTGAAAATGAGATTTTAAACCTTTGATGCTATAAAATATTCCAGCCTTCCAGGCACAACATTTATTTATACCAGCCAGAGTTTGCTTTAGCTTTAATGAATGGTTGTGTCTGTGTAGACCAGTTCAGCTTAAAGAAGAGAAATTCACACAACTGCCCCAGACTGGAAGTGTACCTTCAATGGAAAAATCTCTTTAGTCTCCATGGACTGCAGCTCAATCTATAACTGAAAATCAAAGAAGACACAAGATATTTATGTGAGGGACAGATGTGGTGTGGTGGTTATGAGATGCGAGTAGGGGTGAGGGTGTGGGAGAGAACAGCTCTGTGGCTGTCTGCTGAGTGCCATTTAGGAGCAGAGCTTTTTGGTGACCTTTGGCAAATCACGTAAGCTGTCTGCACCTTGTCTTCTGTGCAAAGAGAATATGCCTTCTTCACAGTAGTGTTTTGAGACCTAATTAAGATTTTCCAAGCAGTTCCAGAACCTCAGATGAAAGGCATGCACAGAAAGCATTATAATTAACGGGAGCTTATCAGTTGAGCTTTACAGAATTAATAGATTCTTATAAATATAAAACTGAATGCTTTTTCAGAAGCTTTTCACTACATCCCATCCCTAAAAAGCGTCATTTGTAGATACGACATTTTAAGGTTAGTAAAAAGAAACGTTTATTTTCTTGTACGGGGATATTCTGTGTGCGTATCAACTCACATGCCTTATTGTGTTAGGGATCTGGAGGTTTGGGAGTGTGTGCATTGCTCTAGGCTATATCCACATAAGGGAAAAAACTGATTAGACTGTGTCTGCAGATACCTTCACATTTCTTCTATAAACATATGAGTGTGTTAAAATTCTTTTCTGTTTTCCAAAGACAAAAAAGCAGTCAAAAATTAATTGACTTGATTGCCCTTTCCTATGCACTTCCTCCTCTACATTTGGCATATTCAAGTATTGCTACTACTGGGAGGAGAGATTGGACCGACGATGACTTTTGAGGTCATTTTGTTTACTCCATTTATATGGCAAACATCGGAGTGGCTGGACCTAAATCAAGAGTCAGGAGGGCTGCATGACCTGTATTGGAAGGAAGTTGTGGCTGGCTTGCATTGTACCAAGAGGCTATTGCCAGTACATGGTAGTTAGTTACAAAAAAAGAAAAAGGCAAGTAGCACAAGTAGTGGGTGCAGTACCGCTACCCCATAGTGCACACTACTGAGTACTGAATGTTCATGTAAGAGACAGTGAGCTCTTAGTTATACATGCACTTACTTTAATAACAGCGCAAGGCCCAGCTCCTGCTCCAGACAAGCATAGGCTTTTATAGTTTGGGGCCAATACTTGATGACTCTGATTAAGATTACTTATTAATTTTCTGGAATTTAAATCATAAAAACATTGCTTACAAAATGAACCTGATCTGCAAGTATGTTCAGGGAATGCATAATGGAATTTTATTTAATGATCTGGGTGGTCTGCTGGGTGGGGCTGGTTTGTATTTGACTATAAAATCTGTCACCAGGCTTTCTTTCACAGTAGTTTGCTGTCTGGTAGGAAATGTATGTCAAGCAGAATCAATATTATCATTCGTTTTGACTTGCCTCTGCTTTTAATCATAACTGGAAAATAGCATACATGGTGGGGCACTGAAACCATTTGTCACAATGCTTTTATTGTCTTGTTCAGCTGCAGTATAACATTCATTTAGCTCTCATAGAGTCTTATTTCTGTTTGCAATACAGCACAAGGGAATTCTTATTTCATTTCCTAGAAGAAGAATTTGGCAAAATTAGAAGGCAAGTAACTCATCTCTGCCATATTTTGGCTGGGGTTTTGTTTGTTTGTTTGTTTTTTAATTGGAAAATAACTGCAGAGGCAGCACCGGATAATTTGGTTTCTAGGTTAGGTGGTGTTATGCAGCAACAGGCAGTGATTGATCTAGTGTCATCTGATGATGATGATGATGTGATGATGCAGACACAGGTATTTATTTGCATTATGCTGTGATTTATCACTGCATTAATCGCGGAGCATTTGAAATCTGGGATCTCTGTCCTGAATTTAGCAGTTTGCTTGCAGACTTTAGGTGCTGCTTAGCCTGTCTTTAATGCGGAAACTGTGCCTTGTTAAAGCACTATTGGCTTGCTTAAAAATCAATAGAGAGATGTGGGAGGAAGAGGGCTAGTGTGATAGAATGGCATGTGCTAACAGATCATTTCACAGGTTTGCAGTAAGGGCTGGTTGTGTGCCAGGATGGCAAATAGGACTGGTAACGAGTGCCCTCTGTTTCTGAGGGTCAGCATCAGCCAAAGCAGTGACAGGCACTGGATCAACTGGTAGAGTTTCTTGCTAAGAGAGGATAAGGTGCTACAGCATGTGGGTTGCCGTTGTGTGCGTGGGCGGAAGTACCTGGCTTTGGGGAGGCAAAGTAATTAATTTCCCCTCTTTTTGCTTCTTTCCTTTCCTCTATGCTCTATACAAGTCATTCTGGCATAATGATTTTGTTGTGCCCTGCAGTACAGGGTGAGACAGTTCAGTCCTTAGGAGAAGGAATTGGTTTCTCACGGGGGGAAGGACTGATAGAGTAGCACTGTCAGAGTTAAGTTCTTGCTGTGGTTATGCTATGTCTGTCCTGCAGCTAGCTGTGTAAGCGTAGCATCAGGAGTTACGTTTGAAGTGGCTCCCGTCTGCCTTGCTTGGGTGGGTGCCAGCAGCGATGCAGCAGCGCTGAGAGGGATGTCAGCATCACTGGAGAAGCAGCTACGTCTGGGTACCCACGCCAAGAGGCAGCCCCCTGCAGCTTCGGGCTGATGGGCCTCGCTAATGTTGGCAGGCTGAACACTGGCTGAGCGTGTCTGCGCATGCGGCAATCCCACCTCCAGCAGCAGTGTTAGCCGTACCCAGTGTTAAAGGTTGACAGATTTAACACTGACAGGTTTTCAGGCTTGTTCTTGTGCTGTTTGTTTTTCACAGAGAAACTGATGTATAAAGGGATGGTTAGATTGAGAATAGCATTGGGGTAAACAAACAAGCAAACCTTTGCTTACTTAAGAATAAATGTGTATTAATGCTTCTATACAGCTGCTTTGTGCAATTCAGACTTGTTTGGATAAGAAAACAATTTTGAAATTTAGTTTCTGGTAGGTTTTGATTGATACAATTTAAATTCAGGTGAGAGGTTAATTATATTGATTATGATTTTGCCAGTTAGTATTGTAATGTTTTTATTTTTGTTTTACTGGCTAATGAAATTCAGTGAGTACAAGCCCAAGGGTGAAAGCAGTCATCTTAGTAAAAATTGATTTATCTACCATACAAGAGGATATATATTTGTATTTTAACGGTGCAAAACTGATAGAGCTAGGATAAATCAATCATCCAGTGTAGGTTAGGCTTCACTCAATGGTAAGTACTGTAATGTTTGAGAAATAGAAACAGCAAAGGAATATTTAACTTTTATGAAGTCTTTTTTTCTAATACTTGCTGTCAGACGCTTCTTACATCCTTCAGAATATCTGAGGTATCTTAAAGGTTACAAGTCTGTTTCAGGCATTGCTGGACTAGTATTAGTATGCTGTAACCGAAAGATAGCGGAAAAGAAAATGCCCAGTAAAATACAGAAGACTTTTACCTTGACAGTGGTTAATATTATTTTTAATGTTTCCTTTATGCATTCAGTCAATTAGGACCTGTAAGCACATCCTCCATGAGCGGTTCCACTGTGTCAAATTGTGCACTTGGTCACTTTCTTTGTTACTTGTATTTTTGTTGTTTATTTGTCTTATTTTTAACAGGAGACCATTTATGGGAGTGGTAGAGAGTGGAATTAGCTTTCACTCACACAGTAGCATGCAAGAAAAGCATAAGACATTGAAAAATACTACTATAAAATCATAAAAATGGCCCAGCAGTCTGATAAATTGAAGCTGTAATGAGGGGACTGTTACTGTTTTATTTGAAATGCATCCGATTTTAAGTCAATGATATTTTCCTAAATTAACAGCCCTTCTAATTAAGGGAGAAGTGTTGAACTGTAATCTTCTAGTGGCATGAAGTCAAAGAGCTTTTTATGGATGGGTGGAAGACTGTTGATTGCATGGGGAGACAGACGGGTGATACAAATAGATGGCATGGAGCTGCTGGTAGGGGAAGCGGTGGATTGCAAATTGATGGAAAGCAAAGGTTC
>NW_008824358.1:1715625-1730783 GCF_000699105.1 Pygoscelis adeliae | reverse complement strand
AAATTGATGAAAAGCAAAGGTTCATCGACTTAGAGGCTGCCTGGATACATTACTGTTAAATTATGGTGAGCATAGTTGGGGCACGTGTAAGACATTTTCCCTTTTAAAAATAAATTAAATAATCCAACGCAACTGGTACATATTTTAATCAGTTGTGAACCATTTGTTTATTCAGTTTTGTTTTATAGAACTGCAAATAAGATGGGTACACATGCACAAATAAAGGCAAAACTAGCCTAACACAGAGTGATTCATATAAAGCACCATCTTAATTCTAACTTGCAATTGGAAGATATCTTACATGTCAGATAACAGCTCATATTTTCTTTTTAATTGGTTGTGCCCATAACCGATTCCGACTTTTTGGCAGAGGAATTGTTGGCTTTCCTTGCCACAGACATGTGCCTATTACAGTGTAGAAAAGGTAGCAATTTGAAATACCAAAGGATTTAAGAGGTTTTTCTCTGTAAATTCTTATTCTTCCCTATTGAAAAAAATGCGATAAAACTTTTCAGAGACTGTTGGAAATCCTGTAGAATGTAATGAAATATCATTCATCTATTTTAACTTAACCTACAGAATTACTTGAGTAATGCAATCCTCTTAAAATAAGCAGAATGGTTCAAATACCTGTAGAAAAGTTATGAAACGTTGCAAGAAACTTTACATAAATGTTAAGAACAGAAACTTTGCATGCAAAGTATGAAGCCGCATTTGCAACAGAATCTGGTAAAGCATTCCGCCTTCAAAATTCACTGTTCGTCTGGCTGGACACAAAATTCAGAGAGAATTTTGTGTGAATAGGAACAGAGATCCTAATTATACATAGTAGAGAGTTACCTATGTGAAGAACTTCCATTGTAAATCACCATTGTTTAGTGTAGTGAAGACTGTCCCACGTAATCTGTGAATTCAGATAGGGCTACATCTGTACAGCTGGAGATAGCTCTAGGCTTAAATCTGCAGCTGAACCTAAACCCGTTGGTGATCGAAGCTACCTACGTGAGGTCTGGTGCTGTAGTTGGAGTCTGCAGTGAGCCAGCTGACTTTCCAGGCAAGGAAACCCTGGTTGTCTGGTAGGGGATGCTTGGATATTGCTGAGGTGCACACCTTGCTCTGCGTTACGGCATGGGCGCAGTGTCTCTGCAGGCCAGTTGCAATTACTCTGGCATTTTTGTAGTATGGCATTTGATCAGGGATGCTGCCAGCTGAAAAGCATAGTCGCCTCTTTTTGATGTACAGCGCTTGTCATGCCCTGTTTCCTTCCAACAACAGACTTCTTGTATTGATAAAACCCCTAATCTAGTTCTGCAGGTTCTCCCTTTTCTTCTATTTTAAAACACTCTAAATGCATCTCTCATCTCACCAACCATGTGGTTAGAAGAGTCGTGCTGACTGCCTCTTCGCATGTGGGTCAGTTTATTCATGATCAGATGCTTTGAGCCAAGAAGTTCTGTCTTTAGACATTCCGTTCTTTGTCTAATTTCCTGTCGCTCCTATTTCCAGTCTTCATCAAGTCAATCATTTTGATAACTTGAAACCAGTCAGCTACAGTACTGGTGAAAACTTATACGTAGGAATGTTCCTGGTTTTGCATGGCGAAACAACTTGTTAGCCTTTTATGCCTTTTAATTTTTTTTAAATGAATTTTTTTTTTTGGTAGAGGCTTTGAGTTCATATTTCCAAAATTTGTCTGCTATAATGAACCAGGAAGTTGCTAGACAGTTTTCTGTTTCTTTTAACAGTCAGACTATATTTCACATCACAGTTTATGTTACAGATAATGTTAAATAGCATATGGTATCATTCTTTGGATTAAATCCTAGCTCTTCTTAAGTCAGTGGCAGAATTCACATTGATTTCAAAATCATACTCATTGTCTGATTCATAACCAAAATTCTTCAAAAAATGGTATCTTTGGAAGAAACTGTAGCCTGCAAAAGCCAGGAATGCAGTTTGTTACTGTTCTAGAGTCTTGTGGAGTCTAGGGGAAAGGAGAGAGTGAACAAGTGGTGTAAACGATCTTACACTGGGCAGTTTTAGCATGGCTAGTAAAAGAACACAGAACAGTTCTAAAAAGCTGATTGTAGTTCTGTAGTTCAGCTATGGTTTTACAGCTCTCACGATAAAACTTTTTTAAACAGTAACAGATACGAATTCATTGGTTTCTTTCTGTATTCTTCATGTATGGCAAATACAAGAGATCAGGGAGAGATTTGGTTGACTTTAAAAAAGAAATCCAATGCAGCTTCGTTTGTGATCCTCTTAAACCACAAAGTAACTGTATTGTAAGTGATTTCATGCATTTTCTCTAAGCTCATTCCATACAGCTGTGTAACTAGGTCTGTAAGGGCCAAATGCAGTCCAGATGAAATCACTTGCATTCCACCTGCCTGCACTGAAGCAGACTTTGGACTATGCATAATATGTGGGAGTAAGTGATAAGATCACAATGAATAGTCCCTCTGTTCAGTAACGATCATGGGGAATTCTAAGAATGCCTAAAGAAAAGCATCTTTCTTTTGGAAAGAATTTATTTGTAGCTTTAGGAGATTTAGGTTGCAAGGAAATTAATAGTGACTATGCAGACTATTGCCTGTATTCTTATAAGTAAAGTAAAACCCAAAAATGTTACTGTCAAGCTATTTCAAGTTCAAGTGGAGAATTTCGCTCATCAAAATGATAGCAAATTTACTTTGAAAAGTATATAAGTATATAGACATAAAAATATTTAAAAAGTCATATAAGGGGAAAATATGAAGACTTGCATTTGTCCTTTAGGTCATTTGCACTTTTTGTCTTTTATCACTCTTCGTTTTCCTTATTGATTGCTTTTCTGGAGCTCTGCAAAAAATCTCGAATCTTGAATCTTGTTCCATACAAGAGCTCCCCTGAATGCTCCTCAATTTCTAGATCTTGCTTTTATTCAGTTTCCCCATAGAATGGATTGACTGATGATTTTGTTCTCCTTTTTGCAAATAATTATTTTTTAGTCTTACTATTTTTCCATTACAAGCCTCATTGAAGTGAGTATAATCATAGGCTTAAATATATGCAAGATTAAAAGATCAAGGCCTTTCTGTGTTGGAGTGCAACTTTATACCACTTCCAAGTAGTCTTTCTAGAAGTCCTAAGTGAGATTATTGTATAAGGCTTTGTTATGTTGTCTGTTCAATGTGTTCTCATAATTTCAATACAGGATACTTTGGACTGACCTTTTTTTATACGGTGACAGTTAGAAGTACTTGACAGTCTACTCTCTTTTGTTGTTGTTTTTTTTAAATTTAATCTTACATGCCAACTGCAGTACTGTTTTTATGATGTTTTCTTCTGTATAAAACTTCATGGAAAACAGTAGTAAACAGCAATGATCCATGAAGGTTTTTTGTGGCATTTTACTGGTGACCGTTACAAAATGAAACAGGGTTAGCATGAAGTTTAAGTAAGATTTAATTCATACATTGAAATTGATTAGAGCATTTAGGTGATGAATGACAATTAATCATTTTAATATTTAGAATTAGAATCTTTGCCAAAACTGTCTTATTAAATGAAATGCAAATTTCAAGTGTTTACATCATATAGTCCAACCACTTGGATGAAGGTATATGTTTGGCTCTCTGCAAGTCTGCGTATTTCCTTTATAAATTACACTTCTGTGTTTCTTTAGTATTATAATCTATTCATATCTCTAAATACATCAAACTGAAAATGTCATCATAGTTTAGTTTTTATTGTTGATACTGGAAATGTTTAACTTAATGTTCATAAGAATGGAACTTTTTTACTCCAGTCGTATATTACACGTCTGTATAGGTTTTTATTCAGTTCTAAACAGGATCGTTTGACCATAGTGAGATCATGTATATTTGTGTGTGTTCATGAACTCTTACTTGAATAAGAAGCTTCCAGTGCTGAAACAATTACCATTCAAATGATGTGAAAATATTCAAAGCTCATTTATCGGGTATACATTCCAAAAGGAATGCTTTTTAAAATGGGAACCATAGCAGAAAATTTAGCGAGACCCATGAGTACTGTGGTGTTACAGATGCATCTTGTGCTAGCTGACTTAAAATGAAAAGATAAATAGGACAGCGCTGTGTGCCCATATGCACGCAAGTGTGAATACTCCTGGGATTGGTGACCCATCAGCCGTCGGGCCAGTAGCAAACTTGAGTTGACTTCAGTGCAAGAAATGCTGTTGTGAATAAATCACTGCCACAGTGGCTTCCAGTCTCTCAGAGCCTTGTTCGTATGAATACGTCTAGAAATGTAAATACCCAGACTCTCCAGGAGTCCAGAATAGATAACTTTGTTGGAATCTTCTGGAATTCCCTTAAGAAATCACCATTTTGTTGCATTAGGAAGGTCTTGTTGTCTTCTAGTGGTGGTTATCAGTGGGATTGCTCTTTTCAAAAACTCTGCTGTTTGAGACTTAGCAACGTTGTCAGGTGTGCAGAGGGATTTTCCCTGTCCCCAGTCAAGGCATAGGAATTGAAAACAAATTTTGTCACAGTTGTTCATATTTGGCATGAGATTTTTTTCCAGGACCCCTTACATAATTCCTTGTGCTGTTTTGCCAGAGGTGACCTGTAACACATGTTTGTTCATACGTGGGGATGGCAGTGGTGAAAACTACTGTTAGCAGACAAGGCATGGTCTTCCGGGGGAGAGAGGTCCTGCCACAGAACACAGGGGATGACATTTGAGGTCCGTTTCTAAGTGACCCCCATGGATCGACTGTCCAGGCAGTGTCAGTGCCCCAGCCTTGTCTCAAAAGGAATAATGATTGCATGTAAATAAAGTACAATTCTCATATGCTTCATCTTGCTGCTCCTGATCAAAATAATAGCTCCCCTATTATTTCTGGTTGAAACGGTAATGAATATGTAATTACTACAGATTCGATTTCAAGACTGAGTATACATTATGCAGTTGAAATCAGTGGCCCTACTCGTGTATGTAAGCTAAGTGTATGTCCAGGTGATATACTGGATTAAGCCGTAGTGCACGACATGCAGAATTGAATTCGTTCAGGTTAAGAGAGAAGAATTAGAGAAAGGAAGAAATAAGGTGGTGATAGGCTTCATTATTAGATGGTAAAATAAAAGCTTAGAGAAGAATATCATTGCCTTAAGGGATGTAGCAGACAGTTTAAAATCTAAAATCTTGGTTTAGGGAATGTTGTTGTACCTTTGTGAGCATTTACTGAATAAACTTAAATTACTTGAGAATATCTGTATTACAGCTTACTTGCAGGTAACTCCACAGCATGATATACTAGATAGCTGATCGTAGATGGCATTGTTGGGGTACATGTCATTTGCCCTGGGAAACTAGGTCTCATATGGACTACTAATTACAAAAGGTACCGTGTTCACTTGTCAGTACGCTAGCCACAAGGAAGTCAGCATATGGCCTTACCGTGAAACGTTAGTTAGGTGCTACTGGGGATATGACTGCATTGAGGTGAGGCTTTGACAATTAGTTCATGTTTCAGATCATTTGAGTTCAGTACAATTGAGTCCCTGTTGAACAAGCGGTTGCAGAGTTGCTGTCCTGTACTGAAGAAATCAGCATAATTTGTAAAATGCATATGCTAACAGGAGCAAAGGCAGTGTTCTAGTAAGAGTTTCTATTCAGGCATCATAAATATTAACCTAATTTGTGGGGGTTATTGTGTTTGTTGTTTTTTTTTTTAAACAACTTTTGTCACTGAACTCTGCAGCCAGTATCTAGAAGTGAATTAATGCATTAATGAATTAATTGCATATTTTGAATTTTGATGCCAAAAACATATGCAATTAATGAATTAATATCTAGAAATGAATTAATGCATTATGTAAATATGAAAGTGGACCTAAAATTGAAGGTTTAAAGACATACCATCGCTGAAATTTTTCTGGTCAAAAATAACTCAAATCTGTCCTGTGTAAATGAAATTAACATAGTCATTTAACTTAATCACTTGGAGACAAACCAAAAGCAAAGAGTTAATAGAAAAATTGAAGATAGTATTCCATTGGAAAAATAAGAATAGTTAGTCTGTCACTTCTTTATTTTACACATAAGAAGGAATAGCATTTCTTTCAGTGTTCCTTTATTTCCTTAGCAAAATAAGAAGTAACACTAAGTAGTATATATATAGAAGTCATGACAGATTCTCTATTTCCATCACCATGAGCCGAGAATGGACACTTATAACTCTCCAAAATACTTTATTATTCTCCAAGCAAGTTATAATGAGAGTTGCTGTATTCTTTTTTCATTCAAATCAGCAGTGAAAGAAGGATATGTAGGAGAAAATCTGTTTTATTCTGAGTTATGAAGCAAAAGGAAATGCGATAGACAGAAATACTAATGTAAAATATGCTGCTTATTTTATTGAGATTCTATTATTTTGCTGTGACTTTATTACGTTGTCACAATCTTTTTATACTGTCAAACTGCCACCATATAAAAAAAACTTCAGAAATTATTTTGCAGCTACACTGGGGCCACCTTTTTCTGTTTTCAGGTTTAATTCTTAAGAACACAAAGTGAAAGTTTAGGGAATCATCACTTGGTATTTCTGCTTAATTTTTTTCTTTGCAGTCCTTCACAGAATTGCGCTACTCAGAGCACCCAGATCATCAGCAAGTATAAATAAATTTTTACAGTTGTTTTATTTTCACTGGTTGCAGACTAGCTAGGGCTTAGCACTTAATTTCTATTCCATGTGTATATTTTTCTACCTCTGAGCACAAAATTTGGGTCCATTTGCAAGAGATCCCCACCTGTTTTGCTGCTTCACCACCTCTCTTTGCCTGGTGCTCTGGGAAGGATGTCCCTTTAACCCCGCTGTGCTTGGGAAGCATGGAGAAGTTCTGAGGACCTCACTACTGGCACCTGAGCGTGGAGGAGGGGATGCATAGTCCTGCTTTAATCACCCAATGTTGGCTGACCGTTTTGGCACCATGGATTTCAGTGTGGCTGCTACGCAGTGGCAGTTTTGTATCACTCCTGAGTCATTGGCGAAGGAATCGGTGATGCCTCTAGTAACTAACAATGGGTTTCATCAAGCTGAATGAGGCAGTTACTGCTGTGATCAAAGTAGCTTCTTAACTACTTCTCTCTGTTCCTGCCACAGCCTGTCTTACAGAAGGTGCTTGCTTGCTTTCTGTGGCAACTGTGGGCTTCTGTTTGACCATTCTGCAAATCTTTGTAATTGGGGTATGGGTATGTGTTGATATTTTTCTTAAAATGGCCTTGTGGTTTTCGAGATCTTCCTTATTTTACATTTTAAATGTTCTGAAGTGAATGGAGAAAATAATATAAAAGATTGAGTACAGTGCTGCAGGAAAGAGGAGTGATGTGTAACTCTTGTCATTTCGAGGCAGAATGAGTTCCCATGAGCTCCTAAGACTTAAGGCTGCAGAACAAACTTGTTGCTGGATACTTTGAGTAGGCACATGGATTTAAAACTTGAGGCTTTGCAAAGAGGGATGTGAGGGATTTTGATGCCAAAAACATATGCAAGAACATCCCCAGAATCCAAGGATCTTCTGTGGAATAGAGAGGTGTGGCCTTGGGCCCACAGGATTAGTGTTGTGCCAGCCTCTGCACAAAATAGCTGTAGGAGAAAGACATAAGCATCTCTAACTGCTGCGGGCTTATGCGATGTAAATTCCTTCAGTGAAGCGGTGATCTTCAAACTGGGTTTGTTCAGATAATACGGGTTGGGCATAGCAGACGGTTGGGCAAGTGACTTTGCTGGAATTCACAGTAACAACTGCGTACATATAGGTGCTTACTGTGTTCAGGTGAGAAGGCTGCATACAGGCAGATACCCTGCGGCTGCAGCTAAAATCAGTGTGACAGGAGGCCAAGCTAAAAGCAGAGCTTTTCCTCTATTCAGGAAGAGCCATCTCTCTGTACCCTTTAGAAGTAAATTCTTATACCCCAGTTGTAGAACCTCTGCTATAGTTTATTGGCTTCGGTGCAAGTATCCCCATTGACAAATGTGAATCTAGGATTTCACGCTAGGGATATAACGGTGGACAGGTCATTGGTTGCAATACGTATGTACACCAGACCTAATAGAAAGACGCCTGAGTCAAAAGAGAAGCAGCAAGGGCAAAGTCCAGCAAATAGTTAAGAGTTTTTAGTTCTCCATTTTCCATGTATTGCTCTAGATGTGGCACATTATTGTATGCTGATTCTTAAAATCTCATCATCTCTTTCTTTCCCCACATCCATTTGCACATGACTTTTACTGCTCCTGTTATGACCCTCTGTAAAGTCAATGTTCCTTACAGTTGTAAAGCAGCTTGAAATCACAGCCTTTTAAATCCTTTAAAACATTAATCCCTAGTTCCAGCATTTTGTAAAATGCCAACTGCTGTTAGCATGCTGCAATTAAAGCACACATAAGGCAGTGCTGAAGAAAACGACGAGTGTGTCTGGCCTGCATGAAATAGAAATGTGAGGATGCTGGCCCATGTTGTATCGCCCTAGGTATAAAGCTTTTTTAGCAGTTCCCTGTCCCAACTCAATTTGCTTTTTCTCCTTATTCAACTGTAATTTACTATTCCCTCAGCTGTGCTCATATATCTGTTTGTCAATCCAAACCTTAACCCTCATCAGTGAACTGAGTATAGAAAATAAGAAAAAAGAAAGAAGGAAAGAGGTAGGGTTTAGTTGTGTTTTTTTTCCTCCTAAAATAATTTGAGAGTCTCACAAACAGCTGCACAGACGCAACAATGTGAGTAGGGTAGCAGCAAACTGCCAATTTACTTAGTTACGCACAAAAGGTGGTGGGAACCTTATAAAATGTCTTTGCCGCTGGGAAATTGTACTGGTCAGCTTAGATTGCACCTGGTGAAGCAGTCTCCCTAAAATAAGTACCAGTGTTCCTTGTGTAATTCCCATGTTCCTTGTGTAATTCATGTATACGTCTTGGAGGGCTTTCAGAGGAAGCTCACATCTGCCTAATGCAGGTGTTTGAACTTGGATGGACAAACCCCCCACTTTCCCCACTTGCTTGCTACAGAGTTTTTAGGAATTTCTCTAAGAACATGGCTTCTACTAGGTGCCAAAATTAGGCAGATTTGATCAACTTGATCTAGCCAGAAGTACTTTGCTGTCATAAAAACTGAGACCACTTTTCTTCAAGAAAAGAAAACAGCACTGCCGTTCCCCTCTCCCTCCTTCCCGTATCCTCGTCCAGCAGTGTTGTGGTGGATGCTGGCCTTCTTATTAATCTTCCAAATGGTCTAGCAGTCCTTGTATTACGGCAGAAATTACTGCTCTGCCTGGAATTCTGCTGCAGTGCTTCCACTCACAAATTTTTTTGCTTCAGCAACAATAAAATATTTCAACTTTTAGCATACTGTACAGCTGACTAGCTACACTGGGGAACAGAAAGATTTTTGTATTGTTGGCTTTGGCAGTTGTTAGATCTAAACATTGCTCCATTATTTCTTATTGTGTTTTCTTATAGCAATTGAATGTTTGAGTTTTTAGAAACAAATAGAAATGTTTGCTATTCCCTCCCTTTTTGGGTTGCTTTTCCTGGTCATATACTAGCAGAGCTGTTCACATTTGAATTGGTTGTTAGCTGAGTGCCTAACCCCTTTGTTGCTGTCTCTTTATTGATCAAGTCAGGAGCAAGGTTCACGGAGTATAGAGAGATGCAGAGGCTCTGTGGTGGGAAGCAGGACATCTCAGCAGCAGCTGTGCATTTGCTCATCGTGGATTTGTGGTTTTTTTTTTTTTTTGTGGCTTCAGTTTTAGGTAGACAAGTAGAAGTGGAGCAAGGGTCTGTGTATGTCTGTTGTCCCTGTTACAGCAGTAGTGAAAAGCGATTTATTTACTGCTTGTCAGTGTGGTCGGTAGCTGGGGCAGCAATCCATGCTCAGGTTGAAATGAGGATGGATTCTGTCTTGTCCGATTCCCTCAGTTATTCAGCCTCTACACTGGTAGCAGCAAGGGACAGTGTCTGGCAGTGGCAGTTTTCTTGTGTTGAACTAGATTGTTAGTGCCACTTGTGCCTTTGCTGTGATGCTGATTTGAAAAAAGATAACATGTAAAAGTGTTTTAAGTAACAAAGGGCTTAACCAACCCTACCATGTTGTAACTTACATCTAGCTATACATTGCTATTAAGTAGCAAATAATTAGCATGTGTGTCAGTAGTCTGCAGGGCCCAAGAACAGTTCTGTGGTTTCCACTGGGTCTGGAAATTACTCAGTTGAGTACTGGCATGCATAGTATAATCAGCAGGTTTCAGTATGGTGATTTATAAATGACACAACGTGATTTAAAGCTCAGCTTCACAAAAATAAGAGGAATGGATTGCTTGATGTACAGCAGGCCAGCTGTGTGATTGTGGACCCATTTATGTCGTTACGAACTGAAACTTAACCCTGTACTTCAAGTCTGTTATTGTTGATAAAATTAATCATATACTTTAATTTATTATCCTGTAGCTATGCACATAATTCGGATTTGACGGTCCATTTGATAGCTTGTTTAAGTAGGTCCCAGACTGCAATTAGCATCATGTGATGTAGTTAGGCCTCAGTGCCACCTCTTGTGAATTGTTAGTAAATATTGCCAATCAGGTGCTTATATATAAAATACTTGTTTCTTTTTTACCTTGAGAGAAGCAAGATTTGTAGGAGCAGATGATATCTTTTATCAGGCTAACTGATGAGACCAGCAAACAAGCTTTTGGACACAGGCTGTCTTCCAGGTCTCTGAAAAATAGCTCTGCTAATGCCGATTGATCATTTGTGTGTTCCGTCCTTCAAAAAGATTTGCAGCGATGGTCGTTGCAGTTCTTTCTGTGAAAAAGGCTGACTGGAGATTACTTGTAAAGTTGGGGGAGGGGTGGGGTTTCCTCATGGAAACAGGGATTAAAGATTATATAAAATTTCTCTTTTGTTGCTTCTCACAGGAGCGTTACTGGGATCCTTCTTCAGTGAACAAGGCTAGAAGCAATTCCATTTTTGTGCCTTAGTTTCATATAAGCATGAACTTGCTTCTTTCGGAGAATGTTCACAGAAGAATCAGGTGTCAAAATCTGTCCTAGGAACAGTTGTTAGATCCCTGACAAATAAAGCTGTTCTTGCGCTTGATAGGCTCACTGTATGTTGCCTAATACAGGAATCCATTTTATGCAGGACCAGGGTGGTTTTGGTTTTATGGTTTGTTTGTTTGGTTTTTTTTTTTCCTGTTCACAGAAGAGTTTCAAGTAAAATTCATAGTTCCATCTGGAGTTGTTAGAGTTGTCCAGCTTTGTTTTGAATCTGGATATGAAGTAGAGCCTGTGTTGGTGCAGTCCATTTATAGACTGCCTTATGGTGATAGTGATACCAGTTGTCTCTGCAGATCTTTTGATATATCATTAGTGTTCATTAGCCCTTACTTCAAAGTATTACATATTCCTTTCCAGAGATCAACAGACTTCTCATAAATAATTCCTTAATTTTTAAGAGAACTCAGAAAATAGTACAAAATTATCATCTGTGCTTCTGCGAAAAATTTCAAATGGTATTAGCATGTAGTGTAAACTGCAGAGCATGAAGAATGTGAACGACCCCTCAATAGGGTTGTTAAATCAGGTGGAGTTTGTGTTTGCATAGTGCTTGGCTGATCTTGGCACTCGGTTGACAGCAAGCTGGCTGGGATTTAACCTGCATTAGGCATGGGCAATGTTTGCTTATCTAAGGGCAGGAAAAAGAAGTGACAGGTCATTTCAGCTCCTTCTGCTAACATGGTATGGCTGTCATACTCCTATCAAGCTCAGCTCTTGTGGATTGTTTCATGACTTAACATGAAAGTAGGGTTTTATGCCTTCATCTTCAGAATTGCTATTTTAACTAGTCCCCTTAAAGGTTAGTTTTTTTCTCTTATCTCACAGCTCCATCTACTGTTGGTGCACTTGGTTATATTCAGTCTCCCTCTTCAGTTTTCTCTTAAACTCGCACACAGAGCTAAAAGCTGTTTTCACCTTTCATGCACTCTTGCTGTTCAGTACCTGCTTTGTCCTCCTCGGTCTCCCCCAAATTCCTCTGCTACTTCCCTCTTGCCCCTGATTTACTTCAGGTGCTGTGAGCACCAACATGACACTTCTCTGGCTGACAATTTTAGGTGTTACTCAGATCTCTTTGGGTCATAGACTGAAGACTGTTGCATGAGGGGATTGGATGACAGATGCTTAACATCTGTTGGAAAAAGCTTCTTAACTGTGCACACATCTAATTGTTTCCCCAAATTTTTACTATGTCACATTCCTGTTACTGTAACAAACTTGCCTTGATAAATGCAGCCTTACTTCACTCATACCAATTTGAAATGATTCCACAGTTTTTAGCCTGCTCCTTTGATGGTGTCGTTGCCCTGTTTGCTTCTCCCTCTCCTGGCTTCTTCTACATCAAACATCAGCTGCCCTTTTGTACTTTCAAGGCTCTTGAAAAGCACCATGATTCCCAGTGGCTGTCACCTCTGCTCTGTTTCTCTCAGTAATAAGAAATGTACTCTCACCCCTGATCAGTCCAGGACCCAAGCCTTCGTTGTTCATTTTTTCCATTCTCAACTCAAGACCTTTATACTCTAACTTTTGCGGCCTCTTGCAGCAAAAGATGCCACCATAACATCTGACAAGCTGCCTTGTTATCTTTCTTCAGTTCCTCGTATAAAGACTCTTTTCTATAAACAAACTACTGTTTTGTGACTCTTGTGTAGAATCTTGTTATTTCCAAGGCCCCTCATACCTCTCCACTTCAGCTATGTGTATCTCTGGCAACTTTTCCCATGAGCTGTTTGGGACACAGGATAACTTTTTGGTTCTGTTTTGGTACAATGCCAGACAAAATAGCGTGTGGCCTATGACTGCAGCTCTGAGGTGGTGTGGGAATACAGATGATACTAACATGCCCTTGCTAAACATTTTAGTTGCAATAACTTGTGGGTGAAACCTGGCCACGTGGCAGGCAGGATGCGTAGAAACCTTAGGAATGGATGTGCAGGAGGATCATTGTCCTCAATATTTTGTAATGCTCATGCTCTACTCCTGTGTTACTAGTCCCGTGTTACTAGAGCTTGTCTGTTACTCATTCTGAAGTGAAATCTTCCCAACTTTATGTTGCTCATCTAAGGAAGACATGGAACACAAACAATTAAAATCAGCTAGCGTTTATTCTGGGAAGATATAAATGTGGCAGCACTGTTCAGCTGCTCCTTTGTGATGATTATTAATCATTCAGGATGCTTTTGTGAATGTTAAAAACTGTCCTGGCATGGTGCAGTGGGGAATGGCATGCTTCATCCAGAGCTTCCAACACTACCAGGCACAACTTACCTTTTTCTATGCAAGGTTATACAACAAAACATTTCCCACAAAAGATTTAACAGTGACGTAACCAAATCCTGTTCTGAAGTGTTTGTCTTGATAGTGTACTTTTGTGGACTCTGGGAGGGGTGTTTTTGCCAATAGTGAGATCTAGCAGATAACACCAGGTTTTATACTGATCATCTTGTTTTATTGCTTCACAGAAGGAAGAGTTTCCCAGCACATCAGTCTAGTTAGACCACTGTTTATCCATCCAGTCCAGAACTGCTTTGTAAGTGGCTTGCTTGTAGCTGTAATTTCTAGTTTGAGTAGAATTTGCAAATCTGGTGCTAATGGATGCTCTCCCTCTCTCAATATATCAGTTTAAACTTTTGGTCCACTATTGTATTGACTGTGGATCAGGGTGTGTGTGTATATATAGGTATATGACTTGGCTTCACATGTATTATCCTGTAATTAGTAAAATGAAACCGATTAAGAGTATCGGAGAACAAAGAGGCTGTTACTTTGGCGTGTAATTTCTAGGTCTTACATGTTTCACAGCAATATTGGCTTATAATATTTTAAAATCTCAGCCTCCCACCATCTTTTGCTGGTTTCTGTGGAGATGTCAGACCATGAACCTCATCAGGAGACAATTTTGTTCTTGAAGAACAAAGGAAAATACACACACACACTTTTTTGTTGTGGTGCTGCTGGAGTAGCATGTGTATTACAGAGACACGAACAACTTGCTGATGTTGGAAGGAAGGTCAGGGAGCTGGTAGTGTCACTGAAGTCTTTGTAACCTGATCCAATAGCTTAAGATAGCCAAGACCCAAAAGAGACAGCTTTATTAATTGAGGAGGCAGCTTGGGGAACAGTGGGGAGCGACTGTAGCATGTGGGACACAGGTTGTTTCCACTGGATAACTGGTGACTGGTGAATTCTGAGGTAGCTATTAGTAGCACTATTTCCACAATGAGAGCCTGCTCAGTTTGTGAGGGGATAGTCGGGGTCATGACATGTAGATGACCAGCTTGTGAAGAACAACTCCATGAAGTAGCAGGTAGAAACACACTTCTGTACAGCAGGGCTGCCTAGGCAGCTATTAGGATTCCAGAAGCACTCTCAAATTGCAGCTTAACAAAACTGTAACATAGCTTTTGCACTTGCCTAGCTCTTGCTTGGTTCATACTAACCTCAGTAATTGTCATGACAAAACCAAGCCAACAAAAAGATCAGCCAAATGTTCCATCTAGTTCTTGCTCTCGCTAAATGGGAGACATCTTTATGATTTAATTTTGAACTCTGTTGCCATGGATGAGTGTCATGAAATACTGGCAACAGATGAAACTGCTGAGGTGCAAAGCCCGCAGACTAATAAGAAATATCGGATCAGTGGCCTACATTTAGAAGTACTCTTTTTTCATCCAGAAAATCCAAGATTTCAAGTCCAAAGGAAAGTAACTATTCCTCCAGACAATTCCTTGTGGTGCACCTGAATGCTTTGCTCCTTAATGCATATCTGTGTGTTATGGGAGCCCATTGCTATGGTCTCTAATTAATCTATTAAATCCTCCTGGAGAGATTAGGATGAGGTTCAGTGATAAACTGCGTAACAGCCGCTATGGAGAGGCCAATCTGTTTCAATGCTCTCATCTGCTGGACTACTGTCACCGGGGCTCTGGATCACCCAAGTGAATCTCGTAGTGGGCAATGGAGAATGTTTCAGTCTTTTTCTCTGCAATCAGTACTGTGCAGAAAAGTCTACACATACCCAGCAGTGAGGGGAAAAAAGTACTACCTGGTACGTGCATTACCTGGAATTACCTTTTTCA
>NW_008824358.1:1678704-1715583 GCF_000699105.1 Pygoscelis adeliae | reverse complement strand
ACAACTCGGCCTTCTCGCATCTCATATTCCCAGCTACATATTCTCCATGGATATACCAGAGTATTGCTCTGTTCTGGTTTTCCCCTTTGCCATTGCACGTGATTCAAGTGTTACTGATAATGCCTGAACTGAATCTGTTACTATTAAAGCTTAAATCAGTGATTAGAACAGTTGAAAAATGTTACCATTTTCCTGGAAATACAGCTAGTGCTAGGCAGAGCTTACTAATACAAACTTGAGAAATTGTGGGTGGATGTTGTATTCCCAACGGGTGAAATAGCTGACTATAGCATGGCAACTGACAAACAGCAACAGAAGTCTTTTTTGGCATTCATATGGGGCCAAAGAGAATACATGCTGTTCAGAAATCAAGTGGATAATGAAGTATTTGGCTGTGGTAGAACAACAATATCCAGGCTGTCCTGGAGTTCACACAGCGTTTGTATTGTTACTGAGCTGCAGTGGTTGGTTGGTGCATATGGATGCGCGCGTGTGTGTGTGTGTCTATCCTGACTGAAAATGTGTCTCCAATTATCTAAACTTTAAAATACCAGAAGTGATTAGGTTACATTTGGACTTACTTTTAAATTAAAGTGCTCTTTAAGAAGTATTAATAAGTATTTATTTAAAACCAAAACAGAGTTCAGCATCGAAGTCCAGTGCTAAACCTCTAACGAGATTCTGTGACCCATGAAGGCTCATCTTAATCAACTGCGTTTGCGTTCTGTAATTAAGCCTTATGGTGGCCTTGCTGGCTTTGAATAGTTTATGTGTAGCTTGGAAGCCTGTTTGAACCTTCCTCGGAGTCAATTAAGTTTTTTTTGCAGCAATCCTGAAAGTAAAAACCTGTACATGAGGTCCTTGAAATAATAGGCATTAGAGAACTTTCTTTTATTTTAGTTAAGTACGCAAGATTGCACAGTGGATGAGATCTGTTTAGCACAGCAGCTTGCTGGAAATACTGGGAATGAGAGTTCATATTCCATAAGCAATTTTTAAAAAACACAGAGTTTGTTTAAAACATTTCAGCTGTTGCTGTGTCTGGTGCTTCTTGTATAATAAAATGACACAGTGACTTTACAGCAGTTCACGAACTCCTTGTTTGGTACACCCTTGGTGCTTCAGTGTGAGTTGCCTAGCAATGTCAGGCTGCTGATACAGCCAGAACTTTTGCCTCGCAAAGATACGTATGTCACCTTTCTGTCAGATGTCACCTCTTTTGGTCCTCAATCTCCTTCATAAATGCTAGGAAGTTCAGTTGTCTTTTGTGGATTTTTTTTTTTTCCTTTTCTTTTCTTTTCTTTTTCTCCCTGCTGCTGCTTCTGTTTGTTACAGTTAATTATTATAAGACCAGAATGAGACATTTTATTGTGGGAAGGATGAGTAACAAAAGCAACCAGGACATGTTGTTTGTTACAGAAAGTTGAGTACCCCCTTTGTGAAATTTAACATCAGTTGCTACAAAAAAAATTACTTGCCCTTTCTTTCTGTTTTTTTCAAGTATGTCATACCTTGATGTTCTCTGCTACAGGCAGTGTTTTGTATTCTGTTTGCTGAGCTGGTGAAGTCTAAACGTTTCATAAAAGCCTCTTTGGGAGAAGGAACCAAGCAATTTCTCCTTCATGCTAGCAGCAGGGTTATTAAGGCTTTATAACTTCTTACTCTCAGAGGTAGGAGCCAGAGAAAAGGAGGTGGGCCAGACTTGCAGAATTAGGGGGGGAAAAAACCACAAGCAGCAATTTATTGCTCTAGTTCTAACCTAATTTACTGAGTCATTCTTTTGGTTGAAAGGTTTTGTATTCTCATGTTGCACTGTTGTTCCATAGTTTTGAGGCCATCATAAAAACGAAGGGAGGCCTGGAGGAAAAGATAGAGGTAGGTGTAGGCAGCAATTCCGCTGCTGTCTCTCCTTGGACATCTGTGCCTGGGTTCCAAGGGTGGAATTTTAGTCAGAATTAGCAGATTACACTATATATCTGTTAGCTTGGTTTCGTGTTATTTAGAGCTTGTTCTTATGAATTTAATAAGTTGATTATACAAACTCATGAAATGAATACTCATCAAGAAAACAGTTTAACACAAAAATACTGCTTATGGCTCAAAGTTTCTGAGCACCAAACTGCAGAAGAATATTCTGAGAAAAGTGTAGTTACATGCTTGGTCTCATCAGGTACGCTCCCCTAGGTATCACCTCATGGCCGCCATTGGTAGAATCTTTGATTGGGCCTTGTATGATCATTGTGTTATTGGATGGATACTGCTTTAAGAGTTAAAATCAGTGTTTTGTTGCTTCTCTTCTTTTCCAGGCAAAAATCAAAACTGCACAGGTGACATTACATTGTTAGCAAGTGTAAGGCACAGCATACACCAAACTACAAGGAACTCCCAGAGGGAGCAAGAGACATTTGCTGTCTAGCATTCGCTTTCCTCTCTTCTCACGTTAGACAAGCTCTGTTTGTTGCCATTCTGTTGACTCTATCCCTGTAATCAGTAGTGAGCACAAAGACAGGGGAGTGTGTGTGGTTCCTCCACAGCGAGAAAAAGGTGAGAGCCTGTTGTGCCCCCTAAAGATGCATGCTTGTAAAACTGGCGTCATTCAGTCTTTAGGTTTTGATGAATTCACTCCTCTTTCCCCAGCACTTCAGTAGTAAGGATGCCACCATGCAGCTGCCTTGTTATTTCTGCTCCTTAGTTGGAGAAGGGACAAAATTAGAGAGTGTGTGGCTTTGAACACCTCAGTTGCTGGCTGAGGGTCCCAGTCCAGCATCTATTCATCAGATGTACACCTTCCATCCTCTTTTCCCTTTCCCTTATAAAAGAGTAGGTATGCAAAGGCCCTGACACTTATGAAGCATGCGGAGGGCTTGTTGATGATTAACTGAGGCTTGTCCAGAGACCAGTGCTAGCAAAGACTATATCCTACCATTCAAAGACATTGAGTCAAGGCCTGTGATCTCTCAGATTGGTTTCCTATAAAATACAGCAAACTCCCATTCAGGGGCATGTTTGTATCTCCTTATGAATTGATGTGGACTTTTCTACACGGATACTGTGGGTCTCTAGTGTTTCACTTAGCAGCTTACTCATTAACAAATGAACTCGTAAATTCAACATAGATGTTAAAGGTATCAAAAAGTCATCTACCAAGTTCAGCCAGTTCTGCGTAGTGCACATCTACATGCTGCTGAGATAAAACAAGCAATCAAACCAAAAACCCCGGACTTGACAGTGTACCTTGGAGGTTATTAGCAGTCGGCAGTGTTACTCAAGTTAGCGAGCCTGTTAACAACCCGATATTAAGATGTTTCTGTTTTACCATATTACCATGGTATCTAAAAAAACCCAGCCATACAGAGAGCCCCAGGACGTCATTGGGTTTGAAAGTGGACACATGCACTGCAAAAGAAGTTTTCTACCCAGAACAGAAACAAACTGTGATCAGGGAACGACTTCTAAGAGTTAAAGCTGGGAAGGTCAGACCTAAGGAAGTAAGGTAGGTTTGTTTTTTTGTTGGTTTTTTTTCTGGAAATGTCTAAGTACTTGCAGCTGTAAGTGGAGGTAACTCCTTTTAGGACTGCTGAAAATGAATGAAGTAAGTACAAATCCTTATACGCTATTTTAAATTTTTTCCCTTGTTTTCTTTTACCTGTCTGTCTGGGCTTTTTTTCCTTGCATGTGTCTCAGAAAAATTTATATAGCAATTTATTTTAATTATCCCTGGAAATTCATAACAATGACTGAATTACATTCAAGAAAGCAAGTTTTAGTGCAGCATGACACTTGCAACTATGCAAGTCTCAAATCTCCTTTTTACAGATTTTGGTCTACAAGAAATCTAATTTTTTTAAATATATATAAAAAACCTGGTATGCATTTATATACACCCAGGCAGTGTATTTCCTTGTAGATACAACTTGTGTACGTGGCTTCTTGCCAAGAAAACAGCTTTCCTGACATTTAGTATATCTTTGTGTCTGTCTGTCAGTTTAACTTGGCACAAAACTCATTTGCAGAGGATCTGTTTGCTAGGTAAAACATCCGTGAGTAACTGCCTTGACCCTGTGCTGGGGACGTTAGTCATGGAGAGTGACTGTGTTGGTATGGAGAAAGAAAGAAAAACTGAACACGATCCATCTGGTTGCACTCCACTTTAAATGGGCATTTCCCTGATGAGCCCCAAAAGTAAATTTTTAATAAATACCTTTAGAAAGGTCTCTTTGCTTTGCCCTGCTTCCTTCTTGTAAGGGGATAATGCTGTGCAGAGATGAAGCAGATTTTTAGGAGCCTAGTCTCCTAGCTTTAATCATCTTCTAACATTCAATACAGACACATCTTTTGGGGTTTTTTTGAAGTCTACATCTTACCCTAGAAGTAGGTAATCTTTGAATCTCTGTATCTTAGCCTCAACTGGAAGAATCGTTCACCTTAAGTATGTTCTGATTGTTAGGAATGAAAGCTCTATTTCATAGCGGCCACAGGAATTGTAACTCTTCAGCTGTGCTCACTGGTAAAAACGTACAGCCAAAAAATATGAGATAGAAGATCTTTTGCTGGACTACTTTTGAGTTGATCTGGGATGGCAGAACCTATTTCAGGCCAATAGTCATTCGAAGGTTTCCATGGAGATTAATGATGTCGGAGGAGCAACATCTGAGTGCAGTTTGCTAGAAAACAGGGCTATAATGTTGTAGTGGAGAAGTGAAGTCTTTGTATTTTTGTAAACTCATAGAATACTGAAGCACATTTTCTCAGTGGATTGCAATTTGCTTTTGATTTGTGCTCAACATGAGCTGAAGTAATGCTTTTGCAGTGTGGTGGTTTTCCTGCAGTTTACCTCAGTGCTGTAAGTGATGATTTCAGTACCATCTCATATGCCATCTGTTTTAGCTTTGATTGCTGTTCTCTTTACTTGCATATTTTGTGTATTCTCATATTACCTTATTAAACTCTTTGGCATTTTCTGTCTGCACTGAATTGCCTCGTCTTAAGGGTGATGCCCAGGTTTCCCTGTGAGTATATTTGCAATGCATGAGCATCAAAATTCGAGTAAGTTACAGCTCTGCTGAGTTTTCTGAAACTTAGGAGCTGCCACGAAGGATAGTAGGCGTAAGGGAGGGGAGAAGTGGCAAAGTGAGAAAATATAAAAGTTTAACAGAGGCATAATTTAAAGCTAAAATTTGACCCTTAAGAATTTGAAAACTGTTACCGTTGCTTGCACTTTTACAAAGAGTAAAATGCCACTCCACTGGGGAGAGATTACTGACCAAGGAACTCAATGTGGTAGAATCAGTAGTGAAAGCGTAGCATTTTTGCATGGGGTTTTTGAGAAGGGAGGGATTAGGAGATCTGAAGGTGCCTCCATCCCACTGAAATGTTGTAGCTTCTAAGCAATTCCTGAATGGGAGCAGGCTATGCAAGCAGTTTTGGTTCCCTATTATTGCCTAGGTGCGTTTTTTTCAGTTCCACAACTGCGGTTTTGCTGTGCATTATTTGAGGGATTCTTGTAAAGTTAAGTTTACCAAAATAAAGATCAAGAAACAGTACTTAAATTTGGCCAATTTTTCAGATTTGAGCAGAAAATGGGGAGAAAAGAAAGGCTTGTTCAAAATGAGGAAAATGGGGGAAAAAGTCTTAAGATTTTATGCTTAAGTAGAATTCAGTTTTATTACTAAGCCACTTGTTGCTTCTATAACACTGCCTATAGAAAGGTGCTCATTCGTACACGCACGCGTACTGAAGAGCAGTCAGAATAACAGTAATGATGGTAAACAATGTCAAGACTCTGCTTTGCCTATTTTTCTCAGAAGATTATTAAGCAGAGAACAGTCTTTTCTGGAGCATCTACTGTGCTTCAGTCACCATACTTGGCTCTTGTTTCTTAACTGTAATTGTAACAGAAACATCTTTTGTGTAGAGGGAAGCACCAGACTATGTAAACTTGCTTTTATGACTCGCACAAATTAACAAAATGTACTCATATTTCAGAGAATTTATTTTTTAAAAGCAAAGTGGCAAAGCTCCTCTGAGCTCAGATCCTTTTATGTCTGAGTTCAGCAGAAAAGGAATTATTTTTTCCCCCAAGCCAGTTTCTGAATTCCTGAAATGCAAAGCTAACACAGAGAGAGAATGGCCTACTCTCATACAAACCAACTGACAGTTCCTCCTGAAAATCAGGACAAGTTAATACATTCCACATGTTCTCTGCCCCAGTTTTTCAAACTGATTATTTTGAAAAGCTAAGTAAGCCTATCTTTATTTTGCAGGAAATGTTTGGTGCCATTAGGCAGCAGTGCTGTTGAAAAGAACAAAGCTGGAACAGCTTTTGATAATGTCCTCTGAGAAATGGCCAATTGCTGTACAAGTGATACTAACAGGACTGTTTGTTCTCACTGGGTGCGGAGCACTTGAAAATTCATGCACTTCACTCATGAGCCTAAAAAGGAGTGAAAGTCTTTTGAAGCCTTAAGTCTGTCCCTGTATGTTCAATACAAACGTATGCTATGTGACTGTTTTACAGTTATATGTTACTTATAATGTAGTTATAAGCGTCTGACCACTACCTGGAGGGCCGAAGCTTTTGTGTATTACTTGACTTAAAAGAGGGGGAAAATCTGTTATGGGATTATGTCCTATGAAGCAATAAAGTCTTTTTGCAGGTCTGGGCTTAGCGGGTTAGCGAGTTTTGTACTTGGATGGCTGGAGTTATCTCAGTGTGGGAAGTGAAGCCTGGGTGAAACAGCTACAGGCTGCAGTCTTGTTATTTCCTGTGAGAGAGAAAGGTTTAATGAAATGTTCTGTAATCCTTAACAGTGTTGAAGCACCTTTGTGTTTGTTAAATGGACAGAGGAAGTGCAGAGTGAAGGCAAGTCATGGAGAAAGACTATTGTTCCGTATGTTTTTAAGCATATTTCTCAGGAGAATAATTTTTCACATCTACCGAGTCATGCAGATGGTTGCATAATTTATTGATGTTTTATGTGCAAGTACCCTCCCATCCATCTAAATTTCTCCTTCAAACAATACCTTTTGACTCGGTTCCGTTACTAGCATACCATGTTTGGCAATGTTTTGGTATGCTGAGTTTACTTGACCAAATACATAGTTTACTTAACCAAATATAAAGTATCGGCCTGACAGAGATAAGAATCACTAAGCTTGCAGCAGAGCATAGCATCTATTTTAATATTGCTGGTTTTTTTATATTTTGCTGTAAAAAAGAACGGTCAGATGTCTGTTTCCACCTCCTTATCTTCTCCTGACCTGTCACCTTTTCTCTTCTCTTTGCCCATCGTGCCAGCGGCTGTGGTAATGACAGAGCCTTTTGTAGGTACTGACCTCCACACCTCTACTGGTGGACTGTTTGCTAGTGGGAGGCACTGCACCTGTTGGGAACAGCTGATCTTGGACAGAAAAAGCAGAGAAGAGGGGGAACCCTCTGCCTAGGCCACATTTAGCAAATCCTTCAATGCTCGTGGTCGTTGTTTTTAAAACCTGTTTTCCCTTTCCCCCAAGAAGCAAGAGGGAGTTTATTCTGTACAGTAACCTCACAAAACTGGTACTGGAAAGGCAGATGCATAAAGCACAAACTAAAAAGGAACATTAGACCACCTGCCTTAAAGTGTAGCCATGTCAGATCTTGGTTGGCAGGAATAAGGAGGGGCTCTAGTTATGTATGAATAAGAGCTAGGACCCTAGGACCTAGTGTTGGATGTCTCGCATGGACAGTCTGCAGTATGAGGCTCATAACTTCAGTTTTTCACTTTAGGGGCATGAATGTTGTGGCCTTCAAGTCCAGCATTTATACGTGGAAGTGGATGTTTGTAAGTGCATGCTCTGTAAATAGCTGCATGGCTGACTACTTGTTTACCCTCAGCATGAATGTCTGCATGCAGAGTTTTGCAGGTGCAGCCAACACGCAAATATTTTTCCCACGCTCTTCAGCCATCCCATCGTCTGATTATTTATTTTTTTTTAAATCAACTTTGCTATGCCACCATAATACTGTTTGTTTGCTGCAGGAGTTTTCACTTTTAGGATCAAGTAATTTACTTAGGCCAAGATTTGCATATTGCCTACATCACAAAGAATACCAAAACCTAAAAAGTTACCAGTTCTTTACATACTCTTAAGAAAGAAGCATTTTTAAGTATTGTCTGATTTGTGTTTTGATGTAGTAGCATAAAACCCCCTGCTGTGTCTGTATGTTCTTCGGTTTATAAAAATGAGTGTTTTGCTTCTGCATGGGAAAAAACCCTGAAGTTAGTAAGAAAGTTACCTTTTATAATTTGTCCGTATTAAGAGCCTTGAAGGTACGCAGAATGAACAGTCTCTGGCTCTTACAGTTTGTACTCAATAAGGTGGTCAGAGTGATATTGAGTCAGTGATGTCCATCCTGCATAGAAAACCATCCAAGTTTGACAAAGTTTTAGACTTTAAAAGACTGTTCCTTGTCTACTCAGAGTTTTACACCTAAATTCTCCAAAGATTTTTGAATTGGTGAGCATGCTACGGCCTCTTCCTCTCTTTCTTTATCCTCATAGCGCTAATATTGAGGTAGGAAAGTGTTAACTCTATATTTCTGCTGTAGAACTGCAGCATAAGCGGGGTTGCCTGGGGTGGCACAGGACCTGCAATCAAACTGGAAATTGAACCAGGGTTTGAACTGAACCTCGGTAGGCATTGCCTGTGAGAGGAGCCTCCCTGCCTCATAAACAAGTTTTACCTGGCTCACAAACAGTCAAAGATGGGGGGGGGAAGGGGGCAGAAATTGGAATAAGTGGTGGAGTCGGAATTTGAAGGACATGAGCAACTTGTATTTGGAGAAAGGAGACAAGGGGTGAAGAAAGTATGATGATAAAGGAGAAGAAATGAGATGGGTATGAGAGTTTGGAAAGGAGGCAAAGTGGCTTGAATAACAGGAGAGGAACTCAAGCAATTCAGCAAAATGGGGAGTCTGTGAAGAGCTGGGGGATGTCTGAACAGAGGGGAGAACAAGCAGAAGAGGGAGATGTTTTGGGGTGTGTGTGGAAGGTGCAGAGAGGGCACCAGGGGTTTATACATACAGAGCTTGGGGATAGGAGAGGAGAGCTGCCTTACCAGGTGATCTTTGATAATAATGAGTGAAAATGAGCTTCCGTCAAGTTCGAATTGTGATTTATCATAGAAGAGTCCCAGCATTTAAGCCAGTACATTCTTCTGTGTCTCTGTTATTGTTGCTCTAGAGAATTGCCACCTTCATCCTAAGGACTGTGAGGTGTGGCTGCAAATGTTGTCAGAAAGATCAGCAGAAGATCAAGGGCAAAAACCCCCTCAAATGTAACCTGCATTTAGCTTCAACTTTGCTATTTCTGTTTCAGTCCTAAAAATATGGCTTCCGTGTCCAAAGCTTGTCTGTTTTCTTTTCAGCTATTCTCAGTTAAAGTTACTGGGTAATAGCTGTAAGCTTCATCTCATTTAAAGTGCTGTACTAGCTTTATCAGTGTACCTCATGCAGATAATTTGAAACCTTAAAAACTGGTAGAAATATATAGCGCTTTTTTTTTCCTTCTGCAATGTAAGTTTTGTTTCTTTAAAAATCCATGTGTAGAAGTCTCTTTTTTGAAGTCTATGGGAAAACAGTGAAGAAAACAGCAGGGCCACATAAGGGAATTCCATATTTATTTTTGGCATTTAATTTCCATGAAGAGGAGGGTCCTGTTGACGCAGAACACTTCTTTCTTTTTTTTCCAACTTGCAAATGTTATGGAAGCATTAAAAGTTAGTTCCTTGGTGTCAAGATTCCAAAATAGATGTTTGCGTAGTAGATCAGATGTAATACTTGTATAACTTTGAAAATAGCTTTCGGGCTGGTTTTTCGTAAGCAGGATATGAAGCTGTATCATCAGAAAGAGTATTACTTCTCAAATGCACGTTGCATATACAGAATTGATCAGCTTGTAGACAGATAGTATACCACAGTGATTGAAGAGCCATGTGCAGATCCTTAGTAGTATAAAAACTGAGGTACGTGCAGTTACAACTGTTCGCCTTCTCTGTGTAAAATATGGTACGTTGTAGCTAAGGTCTCATGCTTGACTTACGATTTTACCGTTGCAAACCTCAGAAGGAGATGGCCTGAAACTGGAGAATTAGAGGTTGGGAAGACAAAACATCATATACAGGAAAGGTAATTGTTGTATTTCAAAATAAAACCCTCACCTGCGCCATCTGAAAATCTGTAGAGATATAATTTACTACCTGTAGGAAATTACTCCAAAATACTCATTCTGAAAGAAAATGGACTGAAGAAATGCTTTGGCTTCAACCTCTCATTTCTTTTGAAAGAAAATATGAAAGCAACAAATAAGCTGGAAGAGGTCCCTTGGGTTGCAGGGTTGCTTTCTTCTTTTCCAGTTGGTGGTTATGATAGCAAAATCGAGCAAAGTGGTGGTGGGTAGAGGGGAGAAGGGAGGAGGGGTGTTAAAATGCGCTATCCTTTTGAATGCAAAACTTTTGGGGGGCAGATCTGTTCTGAGGTGAGTCAGCACAGTGCCTACCAAGCCCCAAGAGTACCCAGGACTTTGTAGTTAAAGCACTGTCTGGGAGACTTGCACTGTGATGAGTGATGGAGAAGCGAGGATCAGATTTTACCAGGCCTCTAATTTGATGTGAAGCCTGGTCGCCAGCACTGCAAGCTAGAAGCTCTGCTGCTGAGGCCCAGGTCTGCATACACACTGGTGATCGCTTTCTTCCAGCTCTGCCTGCAGGAGATGCTGCTTGCTGTTGAAATGTAAATTGTCCCTTAAAATGAGATTGTTGTGAACAAGCAGTACTTGGTACCTGATAATTCTGAATTACTGGGCTAGGGGGTAGTGTTCCTTAATAGATAAATAGAGAAGTCTGTGGTATTTCCAAGGGCTATCACAGCATCCATAGAGCCTGTGTGCTGCTTCATGGCACCTGAAGTTCTCCTCCTGAGTTCAGCTTTGACTGCCCTGGTACTCTTCCTGGTCACAATCACAAAGATAGTTGGATAAACCCAAGAACAATGCCTATTTTCCTACAGGGAAATTGGAGTGAGGGTTGGATTCATTGCTTTTCTTGATCCAGCTTTTGCAGTCCTCTTAAATGGGCGTCTGATTAGACTCTTTGTGAGGAAATTACGTATTTAACTGTAAAATGCAGATGTAGCTATTTTCAGAAATCTACCCGCCCATCCTTGTACAGCTAAAAATGGCTTGTCTTGCCTCAGACAGAGGGATGACAAGATACGCAAGCTAGCTAGCCAGTTGGGCCAGGCTGTCTTGCCCCTTAAAGATTATTCTGCTGGAATTCTTTTAAATACTGTTCTGCACAGAGTCCATGCAAATTAGCTAATTACCAGCCTCTGCTCAGGCTTCCATGAGTGCTGAATAGTGGAACAGAATGATTTAATTTCTCTAACATATTCTCTTGGCACTTTTGCATGCAGAATATGTTGCTCTAAAGTATCCCTTGATACTAGATCCTTGGCAGTGTTCCAGAAGTTGTTCAAGTTGAAAACCATTCAGCGTAATTCAAGGGTTGGCAAACCTAGATTTGTCACCTTCCCTGCATCATATAATTTTACTATCTATAATGCGGGCTTTCCTCTTCTCTCACAGAAGTGAAGAGATGATCTTACGTAAGTGTTTGAACTGTGCATCGGGGACTATAGCTGGCACTGGTTATGCATGTGATATTCTCTTGGGAGAGTAATTAAACTGAGGTGAAGTGATCATATGAATCTTAATTTGTGCAAATTCATTAAGCTTAAGAAAAAAAGATGACTATATAGAGTTCTTGGTTACATTAGTAAATGAGTGTGGTTGTCTTCTATTGTGATTTTCAGTTTTGTATTGTGCTTACTCCAAAATGCATGCCATTGTCAGAGACAGTAGTAATGTACTTTAAGCTCCCATTGAAATTCTTTTGAAAGAGTTTGTATGTAGGGTACAGGAACATTTTGACTGGCTGAGTGTAAATTATTTAAATCACAAAAAGTTTTGGGATGTGGCCAGATTTAAGCTAACAGGAAAAGGAATTTGGTCAAGAGGTTCTGTTTCTCCTCAGTGGTTGGGTCTGAATCCTAGAAACAATCTCAATATGTGTTAACTCATTAATTTTACTGCAGCTGTAAAATAAATCTAAATATAGGCACAAGCACTGGCAAGTATTAGCCAGCTAGTTCTATTAATTGAAGCATGCTGATGTCATTGAAGATTCTTTTAACGGTAGCTGCATTCTTTAGCTGTCTAGATACCATTTAAAAAAAAAAAGGCATGCTTTAAGCCTCGGGCAGGAAGGAGTAGTGTCTACAAGTTATTTATAATAAGCCTTGGCAATCAAGAGGAAGTTGTAGATCAACTAATTTTATGTTGTTGGTTGCCTGTCTGTCATCTTACTACAGTGTTTAAATGACCAGAGAGATCACAGTTTCAAATTGACAAAATTGATTTCATTTTCATTACGTTTAATAGTTAAACAATAGTGTTCTCTCCCTATAAAATGGTAAAAATAGAACAAAAGTATGTATTGCAAGTTCAGAAGATCGGTGTATTGTATGTGTTTCTTTGCTTACTAGAGGTTCCTTTTGTTGCATCTTTCAAAAATCATGGATTAAGGCCCCAGTTCAATTTATTTTAACAGCATCAATCTCATAAATACCAGCATAAGCAGAATAGCCCCCCGCAAGACAAAGAGTAATTCCGAAGTGAAACTAGCTGTAATATGTGTAGTTAACCCTTTGTAAGTATTTGTAGGTCATAGTATTGATGCCATAGTTGGACCTTGCTAATCACATCTTTGTTTAGATGGGACTACACATAGATCTGTCTCGAAAAGCTCATGTGTTCTCATTCTTCCTTAATTCCTTGCATCTTTTTAATCCAGGCTGAAGCTGGATTGAGAATTTTAGGTAATAAATCTCATGCAAGTGAGAGTTATTATCTCACTTATTTCAGTGACCTAAACATGATAATAAGGATTGTGTGGAAAAGTGCTTGATCCCTAGTTTGTTTTCTATCTGAAACAGCTAAAAGTAGCAGTCTGGCACTAAGCTAAAATTAAGTGTGTTTTGCAGCCCCTAAAGAATTGCGTTCCTATTTTTTGGGCATCCTTATTTTTATAATAATTAATTTCAAATCGGTTAGACTAAATTTAGAAAGGAAAAGTGTTTCAAAATTGTGTAAACTGGAAACTATGTAGCAAAAATGTTTTCCAGTCTTCTTTCAAACATGTAATGGCTTATTCTTTAAGCAAAATATTCCCAGCCAAGTTGCATAAACTGGGATGCTGGCCTCTTGAGATCACTTCTGTCCACTGGCCCAGCATGTGCTGGTATCTTAGCTGTCACAGCATGCGTGTTTTGTTACTTCTGACAGAGCCTGCACATCTGAATTCCTGATTATAGGTCATACCGGAAATCGGTATTTTTAATTACCGCTTGTGTTTCGGGGCGGGGGGGGAAATCATTTAAAGTACAGTGAACTTGCCAGAATTCTTAAACTAATATCTACTGCTGAGTTTTCAAAAAGCCTGAAGGGAATGTAGCTTTTCTAGGTGTCTTCAAGAAGTTGAGACAGGGCTTAATGCAAGTCCAGTACTAAAGCTAACAATCATGCCTGTTTTAGTTTTTTTTTTGTTTTCTTTTGGATTTTTTTTTAATTATAGTCCTCCCCATGACTTCTGAATGAATGTTAATTACTGGAGTTTGTGTGCTTCCTAATTGATTATGGTAACAAAATTCTAGGAAGGTTTTGTTGGATTACCCAGTGTTGGGCACAGTACCTCAGAGGAAGCCTGGTCCCCCGACAGAGAGTTGAAAGGAGAGAGATGGTATGATTAGAGTACGAGAAAAGAGGAAAGATTGAACGAACTGGGATTGTTTAACTAGAAACAATAAAGTCTCCGTATTCAGATTGCCAGTTGGATTCTTGATTGCATCCAGTCGTCAATTAGAAAAACTGATAGCAGCTTATCTGTGTCCAGTGCTACTTTTTGTCTTTTGACATTAACAATACTTGTGTGTGCTCTGAGATTGCTAAGGGAAAATACCTATTGAGTGGCAGTAAACATTTGCTAAGCAGCCATGTTCATTGCCTCTTTTCAGGGTCTTATACATCTACAGTGTGACTCATGTGAAGGGCAACACCAACCAGCAGTGCGTCTATTCAGAAATGGCTTTTAGGTGGAAACTGAAAAACTTCATTGCCTCAAGAGTTTGTTTCAAATTTGTCATTCAAAAATACATGTAACTTAAAAAATACCAGCCATTCTAAAAGTGAGATAGTCATTAGCCATTAGATACTATCTTGTAAGTACTGTATCACCTTGTTTTACCCTTTTTTTTTTTTTTTTTTTAAGGTTTCCCTTCCTTAAGCCTTGCCTCATAACTTTCGTTTCCTCAGTGGCCATTAGATGCAAAACTGTGCTGATCCATTGGCTACCAGCTTTACACTTACTTTACTGATGTCCACTGCTGCCACTTGTTGCAAGTGTAGTGCATGGGAGGGCAAGTGATGATTGCTCACTCTGTGCCAAAATTGATGTTGTCAGTATTATCCTACCCAAGACTTCTCTGAGACATCCTGTTTGTTATATTGTGCAGCAGACATTTGACGTAACTTTGCAAGCTCATACAGACCGTGTCCACTTTTGGTACCTCCCTCTGTGCTGCGAGATAGGTTGCAGATTGCCGGACTTGTCTGGATATCTGTTGTACTTTGGGATGGTGCCAGTGGGATCTGCAGGTCTCTCCTACAGATGCGTGAACAAATCTCCCATGGCAATGTTGTTCTCTTCCATCAGCCATCTGGAGCCCTTGTAGGCGGACTTTTGAATTGCATCAGACAGGTAAAAATACCTATGCTTCCATGAGCAGTATGGAAGTGTGTTTCCAGCATGCCACTTCCTGATTGCCTGCCTGCTTGTCTCCCAGCAAAGATCTGGGCTATGTCTGGGGCTCCAAAGGATCATTCATTTTTGGATGCTAAGCCCTGGTAAGATGCCAGCACTCTACAACAAAAGCACAGATATGAAAATTCACTCCAGTATCTTACCCTGAGTACTTAAAAGCATTATGAGGCATTGTCTGCTGTTTCTCTGCTTTCTGCAAGATGCTTCCAAGTCTCCCAACTGATTTTTATTTTTTTTATTTACTAAATAAATAAAATAGTAAATAAATAAATTAGTAAATAAAACTAATAATTTTTTGTTATTATTATTTTTGTCTTTGTAAGTTGTGACATTATTTTTTCCACAAAGTGACAACCAGGCTATGAGGCAGATGAAGCTGCCTGTCCTAAACACTGTGTGGAGTGAGCATGTTGTCAGCTGTCTCTCTCATTAGTCATCCTTAACTTTAGATCATTTTATCAGTTGAATAACTTTTAGACAGATACAGTCTCTGAAAATGATCACTGGAAAATTGATCATTGTTTAACCATGGGTTTTTTAATACTCGAGAGGTTTCTGCAAAGAGAAAAGGAAAAACCTGTGTACCGTGGTGTCTAGGGTAAGAGATACGAAAATCTTTGAAGTGAGGATTATTTAAACTAGGAAAAGCTTTTCCAGGGTAAAGGACGGTGAAGCACTTGAACAGGTTGCCTATGAGCTTATTACCTTCAGAGCACTGAAGGTGTGTATGTGAAAGTTAGTCACGTCTATCAGAATGGAATGGGTTTGGCCCTTCCAGGGGCTGGATAATGGAGTACATGACTTTTCTGAGTTTCCTCCAGTACGAGGACTTAATGTTTTTTGTTGTTGTTGTTTTGGGTTTGGGTTTTTTGGGGGAGGGGGGAAGGAAGAGGTATTCTGATGAAAACTTTCTTCTAAAGACATATTCAAAAGATGAGCATTTCCATCAATTTAGTACTGCAGAATTTGGTGGCTTTCTACCTGAAAAGATGCACACACCTTTTAAAAACATCTTTCATGAAGCTAATATCGTTACTTAAGTCAACAAAAAATGTTGAATTTATACATTAACATTCAGAGATCTGCAAAACTGCTTGAAATCAGGTATTTACTGACTTACTGTGATTTAGTGTGTCAATCATTTATTAAAACTAACAGCTGTGTCTCTTTGCCCAAGACTTGCAATCTTCTAAATCTTTTAGAAACAATTAAATTTCGCACAAAAATTTTAATATGGTTAACAAAATAACAAGGTATGTCAAAGCAGTCTCTGTCCATTGAATAATGGAAGTTTTTAATATATATAAATATAATCTTTATATATAATGTATGCATGTATATGTATAAAATCTTAAAACCTGCTGTTAAGACACAGGCTATTCCGAACATGGTTGGCAGCACATCAGAAGATCAATCTTCGTGATTACTTGGGACCTTTTAGTCACTAAGTGTCGAATTTAGAAAAGCTTACTCATTTTATAGAGAGAAATAATTTGAAGTAAAGCTACCCAAAAGCTAAGATCTTATCTAGTAGCAGAAGTTGTACTTGTTATTTTTTCCAAGCATGTGAAGGACAGCAAGAGTTTATGCTGAAAACAATCAGATTAAAATGAAGCTAGTGTTTGTTCTTCATAATTGTAGTTCACCACTAGTCACGTTTTGCAGCTGATGCTCTCTTTGATGTGCTACTATACTTGATGACATCTTCATATTGATTTTAATCTGTCCTTTTAAGTCTGCCCAATCTATCTGTATTGCTCCCCCTATGTTAAGGGATCACTGCAAATAGGAGTAGGAGACTTGCTACCTTTTACTATGACTGAAGCCGTATTTTCAAGCAATGACCATTCTGGTAAAGCACTCACAGTAAGGGTATCTAATAAAGATGATTTACTATGGAGAGAATTACAAAGCTAAGCAAAAGTTTGTCTTATTATAAATTACAGATTCCTCTGCAGCATTTAAATTGTGAATATTTGGAATGTATCTTGGGAAAATGGTTTTGGATCCAAGCATACTCAAAGCATGGCATAAGAATGAATGAGAAACCTGCAAATTAACGTGAAAATATTGCAGATCCAATATGATGACATTATGAATTTTACTTTGGCTCAACTATTAGAAGTGACAATTTTGCTAGCTGTGATTGAAGAGTACCAAAATGAAGTAGAAGCAGGGTGCTTATTTCATCTTTAACTTGTATGATAATGGAAGTCTGTTAGATATTTTTGTGGGGATAATTCTCACAATAGATTGGGATAAATCCGGTGATGACAAGAACCAAAAATGTATGCTTTATACTTGGAAAGAGCTTCCAGGTTGTCTTAGAAGAATTTGGTAGGTGCTGTGACAGTGTGTGACATTCAGAAAGTTGACCTTATGAACAAGTCAAAAATGGTAGGAAAATTATTAGTAAGCATTTGTGATGTTCAGAGGAGTGGACCGGGAGATCCAGGTAGAATTTTGACCCCAGGAAGAAAACGGCAATGTCCTCAAAACCTTCAGGGGAACCAGACTTTCAGGGACCTAGCTGTGCTTTGATGTGGTGTTGACTTCACGCATTACTTGGACCAGATTGGCAAGCGTATTTAAACATGTGGTAGAGCAAGTGATGATTCACTGGAGTTTACAGAATAGTGTGAGTTAGCTGAGTCTGAGGTGATTCTGGCCATTTCGCTAAACTTTTTATTATTATTATGATATCCCCGTGCTCCTGTGGAAGTGTAGTCCATGCTTTTCAAACCTGTAGATGAAGTAGCTGTATACATCTAAATGAGCAAACTTCTCCCAGCTGGCTATTTGTGGATGTATAGGTGCTTAACTGAAAGCACAAATGTAGTAGTTGTGCAATGTCAGATTAGGTGTTCTGGTGAAAATAGACCCTCTGGTATATAAAATTAATACCGTTACACATCTGATGGATGATAAATAAAATTATTCTCTTAGATCATCTCTGTTTTCTGCCATTCGTAACCTTTTTCTTGTCTGTGAGAGGGGCCTGTTTTTCTGGGGAGCTTTCTGACCATCTGATGAACAATGCTGTATATAGTCAAGTTTATTACTGTACTAGAATTTGATTTTTAAACCCTGAAGAGATTTAAAGAGGAATTTTTCCCTTCTACCTTTTCATCCTCCTTTGGTTTTTTTTAAAGAAAGAGCTGAATGTATATACAATGTGCTGAAAATTAAGGTAAAACTATCAAATGGTGCTTTTTAAATTTAAGATCATTGATTCCTCCTGCTGTATACAGAAATTTTAACTTCAAGAAGCTAAGTATATGTCAGCATATGTTAAAAAAATACGATTAGCAGTCTGTGAAAAAGGTAATATTGTATCATTTATTATAAGATTCGTGTGGTGAAAGTGTCTTAGAGTTCATTAGCATTGTCTAATATTTTCTCTTCAATTTATTTTTTGTTTTTCGGCTTTACCATTTGTTGCCATTTTCTGCCCACCAGAAATCTATTTCAGTGGTTTTCAATAAGTAAGACGAGCACAGATTTTGTCACTATGTATTGCTATGAAGCAGAAGAATGTTATGTTACACAAGAGTAGGAAATGAACCAAGTTAGCTTTAATTTTTCTCCCTTCTTTCTGAGAGGTAGTATTAAATATGGCACTATATATATGAAGAGTACACATCAGGTGTACACAACAAGAATTTATCACCAGAAAGAAAAAACAAAGTGAAATGAAGATGTTACGTAAGATCACCTTGCTAATCTTTAAAAAAAAAAAAAAAAGTATTATTTCTCAGTGCCTGTTAACTAAAGGACATTCCCTAATCCTGAAATGTTTTTTCTTTTGTAAGATACAAAGAAACAAGATTCTGTGATGATAAAATGGGGTGAATGTATAATGTATCCAAGACTGTACTCATGTTGTTAATTATCTTTAATCAAGTTCGTCGTGACGTTGTCTGCGATGCACAGATACCTTCCTTAAGTACTATCACTTTCAGGTCATTTCACCTATATTCCTCACTGTTCTTCTGGTTTTCTGCTTATTATAGCTTGTTAATATTGATACTAACAATATCTATTCCTGTTGCTTATTCTTTATTATTGGTTACGTACAAGAAAATAGTCCTCATGATTGGGTTTAGCAGAAATTGAATCTCTACATTCTATTGTATTCATCCTACATGAAACAGGCAACACAATTTAGTAAGACTTGCTAGAAAGGCATAAATTCCATTTCATTAAGCAGGTGGGGGAAAATCCTGGGAGAAGAATCAAAAGTTAGACCAGATCATCTGGTTATTCATCAAGGTATATGTCCACTGGGTTTTCAGCCTTTGTGACCTTTCAGAAATATGTTTTCTTGTCATATTTTGGTTCAGCATCAGAATACTATTCTAAAAAATATTTATTGGCTGTATTTACATTGAAACTATGCAAAGACCTTTATAAATGGTATATAATTAAGAACTGAGCAAAATTTTCACAGCCAAACCAAATTACATTGGCTAATCTTTACCTGGAGATTTCCCAGGTTAGTGATTCTGGGTCCAGCATCCCTCTGTCCTTCTGACTAGGTCTACATAGAAGTCTTCTGCGAGATTCACTCTGTACCCATCTCAAATGTTTGGCAAGCAACTTTTTTTCCTCCTCCTCCATCAGAAGATGAACAAAATATAATTTTACTGATGCTTCAGATGGCTTGTATCACTTGAGACACGCAAGGTGCCTCAGAGTACATTATACTGATGAGAAACGTCTGTTACTGCTAGAGCTTCAAACTCTTCATGCAGCCAGAGCTGTGTGAAACCATGCAAACTAACTGCTCAAGAAGTATCTAAAAGGAGTAACTAAAATTTGTGTGTGTGTGTGTTTGCATTCATTTATTTGTCTCTGATCTTAACGATACTTCAGAGACAATCACGTCAGATTTCCAGGTTTTATTTGCAACCATGTGGAAGATGGATGGAGAGATTCTTGTTTAATCATGTGCTGTCAAGGGCTTTAGGAGAAGCAGAAAATGTTGTGAAAATTGTGATGAAACCGAGTGTCTCACACAGGGTGATACTGGCTGATCCTCTGCCAGCAGAATGGTCGGGACTTGCAGCCTTTGCACCTCCCAGGTGTCCCACTATCCCACTTCTCTGTCCCATTGTTTATAACAGAGGCACTGGCCTCTTCCCTGAAGTTGCCTGAGCAGTTTTATTTCATCTGTTTGTTGACTGTTACCATTTATAATTGTTTGCATAGTAGGTTTGACATGCCATTCAAGATGTTCTTGAGATGTGTCACTTGAACCTAGCAAGCGTGTTGCTTACATTGAAACATTGCTTGCAAATGCCTTACGGGGTTCTGTTGGGTCCTTCCCAAGAAGTGGTATGTAAGCTGAACACAGGTCGGAGTCAGTGGGGAAAAATGCATACTTTTCACAGTTGAATTTGCTTCAGTTTCCTGAGTTTCAGTTTCAACTTAATCCTTAAACAATGGTTTTATTGAGGTAAACTTTCAATTTTAAAGGCTAGAGTACAAACTTGGGGTTTGGATTTCACCCATGCTTTGCTGAAGTAATCTTGCATTGTAGTGCACCTGCCTGGAGAGGCTTATAGTTGGAAGACAGAGACCTGCATTTCCACCGTCTTGATACATTACATAGGAGCAAGTACTGTTTTATATCTTGTGAAAATAAGTATTACAGTAATACTGCTAGTACGGAGTAATTTACGGAGGATTCAGTAACTGCAGGCTGTTATTCTGAACAAAGACAAGTGTTACTGTAGAGTCTTTGAGAATATTACTGCAGTCTAAAATCATCTCTGATTGCTTCAAAGATTGCTTTGTGATATTTTAAGGCTTTCAGCCAGCCTGTTTTGAGTGACCATACATGTACTGCGAAACAGCATTCACACTAGAGTGTTGCAGCAGAAGGTATGTTTGCCCTACATACCATAATGGGTAGAAATCCCCAAGATCCCTGGGCAAGCACTAAATGAGCTGGAAGCAGCCTAGCTGTAGTAACGTGCAGCTCTGCGTGGCTGAGAAGCAGACTAAATTAACCTGCACAGTGAGGTTGCTTCTAGCACCCCAGAAAGGATGGCAAAACACTGCCAGCTGAGAGCTGACTCGCACATCTACATGTTATACTGCACAGCATAAATGTGCCCACTGAAGACTTGAATAAAACATTCATGTGCTATTGTAGTCTGAGCTGCCTTTTCTGTTACTAGCTTGTGTATCAGGCATACCTGATCTTTGACCAGTGTTACCACTGAGGGACCACCTAGTTCCAGTTGGAAACATCACTGAATTCATGCCAGAAGATTTTTTTTGTGTGTGAACAAAATGGTGGATTGAGGCATCACGTTCTCCAAGAATCCTCTATACTCTTGATGCAGGAAAAAAGGGATGTCTCTTAATACCCATGTGCAAAAAAAAAAAGGGGGAGGGGAAATCTTTTTTTTTTCTTGTTTAACATTGACTGAAATTTTAAAGGTGTAGCACACATTTTTCAAGAATATCTTTCTAAACCACATTGAGTAAACTGGTCTCATGGCATGTCATCTCTAAAGCATGTCTGTGGGGACATGTCTTAATTTCAGCCACAGGTATGGTTACAGAGTGGGTGGCTTTGCTCTGCAGTGTAGGATTGCTGGTTGGACTTCGTGTTCCTCGAGTTCAACTTGTGGCACGTGCCAGAGACCACAGTCATAGGGGTTCAGGTAGCATGGCTGGAGCTCTTATTTATAGTTCTGCCTTTTTGTTAGCCTTGGATCTTGTGGCAGTTTTTATCCTGGTATATCAACCCAGTTTATATCCTGGTTTCATACTTCTGCTCCAAAACAAAGCCACGCCTTCTAAGAAAGGCAGGTTTGGATAGAAATGACATTACCTTGTGCCTGTCAGGACCCAATCTGAAAGTAAAAGGATGTCTGATTTCTTTAATTGTAACAGAATACTGTCCATTGTAGAAGGTTGAAAGAGCGGCCTTTGTTTCCTAGATCTGATAGTTCTGCCACAGTGATGGGTTTGCTTGAGTAACTTATTCCTTCTTATCTTGTGTGTGAATTTGGATTTCCGATGGAAAGTGCGGTTTCTCTGCTTATCACATCCAGAACCTGCACGATCTTATATTCAACCTGATTTTCAAGTATTGCCACCTTGCACTTTAAAATCAGGTGGTTCTTTAACCATAGCTTCAAAAACAAACTAAGAATAAATTATGTCAGTCTTTGTTCTGCTTAATAGTTCTGCTGTTTCTTTATATTCACACAGAATTTATTTAAAAAAAAAAAAAAAATAGCAGCTCTTGAAAGCGTTTCAACTTACCAGCTCTGGTAGCTGTAGCTGTGGGTTTGCTTTTTTACATTTCAGTAAGCAAGTTCTTAAATGCCTGTGTAAACAGGTAAGGTTCTACTTAAAGCAGAGTTTGCAGTCTCTTGTAAAATTTACAGAAATAGCAAACTTGTTTGAGAATTGGTAGATCAGACCAACAGTCCTGACAAAATGGACTGCAGAGAATCAATGCTGAGCGAAAGCATACTCAAAATCAAGCAGTTTTCAAAATCACAGCGGTCTTTCCCAGTAGTGTGTGTGAGACCAGTTTGGCTGGCCCGGTATTGCAGTTTGCTGCCACCAAAGAAGTTGGTGCTCTTGGTTCTCAGCCACACGCTGCCAGTCTTTCCTTTATGCTGGTTCTGGTCATGACTACTCCTGCGTGACTGGGGTACAGTGCACGAAGCTAGCAGAAAATAACATGTGAATAGCTTTCCACCACCATACAGAGATGAGCTGGCTAAGCTGGGATCACTCAGGCTAGCAGGAATTTGATAATCCAAAAGGAAGCAGAAGTGAGGGGTAGGACCACTCTCTTCAGTGAGAGGGAGTTGGATCGGCTCCTTTTATCATCCACGATTGCTCCAAAAGGGCTCCTTTTTTGCTGGCACTCTGAAAAGGCAGCTGTGTGTTGGGTTTTCCTGTTTTTTCTGCAGTTAGGTTACTCTGGTTACCTCTGATAAAGGGTTGTCTTCAGCACACACTGGTAACAATTAACTTGGGGACAGTGGTGTCCGCTGCTCTGCCGGTTTACAAAGCTAATAGGTATCTGTGCCCTTAATGTGCTTAATCAAGGATACTCTGAGGTGGGCACAGTTAGATCAGACTTTTACACACAAATCTTTATGCATGTTAATTTGCATACTGCAGTATGCAAAATATTATTGATTAACCCTTAACTAGTCCATATTATCGATATTTTGGAGAAAACAACAGTAGAAATGCAGCTTTGGAAGGGAAAGCTGTAACTATAAAATCTGTTCTTTCTGCTTCTGTGCCAGCCACTTCTGTTTCAGGAGAAGCAGTAGCCTCTCTATTCCCTGTGCTGCTTTTGTCTCCCATCCAAAAAAACCTCGCCAACAACCTGGTATCTCAGTAAGCACAGCCTGGGTGCCTGCTTTCAGGAGGCTTCTGCCAGCTGCTCAGCATAAAAAAGAGATAAAAATCGCAGACCACTCTCAGTGTTACTCAGGATGGCATGGGGCTTTCCAGGGGAACACCAGCTGGGCCTATTACCTTTTCTCAGGTGCCATTTCACTCAGATGCCCAAAGGAACTGTGCATGTATGTAGCAAAGAAGGCATTTAATTCAACAGTGCCATGATTATGCAAAGCACCCTCTGGCATGGATGGGAACTGTGCAGAAACAAAGATTGCAGGAGAGTGTGCTGACGAAAGGAAAGATTTATTCATCTAAACCCTATACTAATAATTATTTTAAGGAAACAAGCAAACAAAAAATCCAATGTGCAACCTTCCTGTTCCAAGCTTTCAACTTGTATACGTAGTTATTTCACAGAAGACTCATTTTAGACGTTGGCACCTTGCTCAGTCTGTTCTCCATTGTATGGTGTAGTTGTATCCAAATGCTTCAAAACCAATAAAATCACCTTCCCTGGTGATGCTGAAAAACCCCATTCTTGCTTTTAACAGAGGGGAACATTGTGACTTGCTCCGGAAAAATAGTATCTTAAGGAGAATGGAAACCAGAAGTGCTCAGTGGTGGGCTAGTACCTTTACTGTACAGATCTTTCTGCCCACAGTTTTTTAATGTGGAAAAGTTGCCATTTTCTTCGCTTGAAACAACCTTCCTGTAAGTATTCCCAAGCCCTCAGTTGTTTTCCTGTGGAGTGGTCAGTTGTCTCTTCTTCAACTCCTCTGACTGGCAGTGCACTTCATGGTCCGATCGCAGAGAACAAGAGTTAGCTAGGGTCTTGTATGAGGGTGAAGAGCATCTTAAACAAAAAATTATCCTCAGGATGTTAAGACTGCTCTGGGAACAGATGGGGTACAGGAAGATGGGAAGTGGGACTTTGATACATGATTTGACAATCCAGTTGTGACTGTGCCCAGGTGATGTTTCTGTCACATCACATTGTCCATTAATTCTTTTGGCAAGTTGTATTTCCTGTGGGAGTCAGCGACAATGAGTGGCGTCCAGGGATAGTGTTTCTTCTCAAGCTTTTTCTGTGGTATGCAGCTTAGTTTCCAACATGCAAGTCGCACATGCTGACAAGAATCAGATGCACCTGTTCCTTGACCATGACCCACTCCACAGATGCAGATTTATAGAGCCTAAAAAGAAAGGGCTGCAGGGTGTGTACCAGTTGAGCTGGGTAGATTTCACTGCCAGAGATATTTTTAGTATAAATTGTGTACTTGCATCTAAGTTTAGAGTGATTGTAATTATGTCAGAAGTTTTGTTATACGAAAATAAGCAGCTGCTGAAGACTGAGGGCAACTAGGGACCGCAAAGCACTGAATGCACTGATTCACATGCGGTAACACTTTTTCTAACGTGCCCATTGGGATTTCTTGCCTAAACTCTACCTTTACTGCCTGCTTCAGTGAAGCATCTTGCTCTTTATCAATCTTAACAGAGCTTCTTCAGTTATTTTTCTGCTTTTCTTGTTCACTGGACTGAGAGGTGCTCTGTCATCTTTTCCTCAACATCATCTGCACTTTGATTATAAGCTCCAGATTTTTCCTTGCAAAGCGACACTATACAGTATTGTATGTATATACTCTGTGTGTATTCTTCACATTTCCCTGGGCTCGTCTCTAAAATCTCAGAAGATTTATGAAGTTACCAGAAATGCTTTTACTGTATGTATGCAGAAGGTGTGGTCTGCAGAAATACAGCATGCACATTATTGTGCTTACCAAGAAAGGAGCAAAGGGGTTTGCTAGCCAAGGGCAAAGAACTCTCTTCTTTAAGCTTTCAGGCAAAAAACAGTCTAGACGTTCTTATCAAATTAAACAGTCTAGAGCATTTAATAGGTATGTGACAGGAAGAAAAGCAGTCTGAACTGGCTGACCAGTTCTCTTATGGGAAAAGCCTGCTGAGCCCAAGCTTTTATTCTTTGTAATGGTAATTATTATGATGGAAATGCTTAATGGTGATATATGAAGCAAAGCTGGTTTTAGACATACAAAAATGTTACTCTCATTTTCTACGGGGTCTGCTGCGCTTTGCTTGTGACACTGCTCTTGATTTTGGTGGGCACTATACTTGATGAATGTGTGTGCCGCTTGTTACTAAGTTGTAGGAGGCCAGAGTGGATAGTGGCAGCATTGGTTAAGCACCACAGAACACTTCAGTGCATGCAGCCAGTGCAAATGGCAAAACGTTTTCTTTCTGTCTCTGCTAGGATCCCTTTATCAATTTTTATGGTGTAACAAGTTGCATCTGTTGATTTCCATTGCCTCTGATGGCTTCCAAACAGACCTCTCTGCATTTGACCTCCACCCTCTCATCTAGACTCAGTTCTTTCACCTTCCCAGGTATTTTGCCCACGTGTCCCTTGGTTTGTCTGCAGCACGGAGGAACGCTGAACTCCTTGGCTCCGGGAGCCCTGCCATCCCTACTCCTGAGCTGTCACAATAAATAATCCCACTCTGCTATTGCCTGGAATGTTGGCACTGTTCTTGCCACTTCTTTCTTCTTTACCCCCCACCCATAGACACCAGCGTTTTGTTTTGTTGGTCTTTCTTAGCGTATATTCCACCCTGTTCCTTCCTTTCAAGCCTTATTGCAGAAACCCAGCTTCATACTTGGAATAATCTCTAAAAATAGCCTTGCTTGTGCTATCCCAAACAGTTTCCATTTCAGTTATTCCGAACTACCCACTGTTCTTTTCTAGCATTGCGAAAATGCCGCCACCTTCCCTTTTGACTTTAGCTGTATTGGCCTGCTCGGGCACTTCATCATTCTGTCGAAGCCCACATGAGTGTCAGCCATCCCGTCCTTGCTTTCTGCATTTTTTCTGTTGTTAGTTCCCTCCTCCTCTTTTCAATTCTTGTGCCCTTCCCCACACATCTGTTTCATTTCTTTCTCCCCTAATGGTTGTCCAGAATCAAGAACGTCTTCATATTCCAGCATGATGTGCATACTCTCACTTTCCAGGGAGAGAAGAGAAAGTGCTGCTTATCTTCCTGCCTACGTGAGCGTGTTCCATTATGTACCTGTCTCAGCATGAGGGCAAAGGTATCCTCCGCTCATACTACATGTGTCCCTGTCCACCTCAGTAGAAGTGGAGGTCCCAGCAGTAGGTGACAATAAAGAACAGTGAGGAGGAGGCTTGGAGGGGTGACAGCTCCCCCTTTTGTTTCCTGCTGTTCAACACTGAATTGCATCTTAATGTTCGGAATTTAGAGAAAGTAAGTCCCCTGACTCTGGTGTCTCCAGTTGGTCCAGAAAGATCTGACTAGATTGGACCTCTCAGCATGCTGTAAAGCCTGCTGTTTATTATGAGATGTCAAATAAGTGTTCAAAATGGGCTGTGTGTGCCAGCATGCCATACCAGCACTCCTGACTGGCAGACTGGCTCTCCTTTTTGTCTCCATACTGGACAAATCGGTTACATACCAACACTTCTATTTTTATCGCTTTTGGAATACTGTCTCAAATCATCCATTTAGAGCAATACAAAAATTGAGATGCCTTTCCTCCAGAAATTTTCATATGTATTATGAATAGTTGAACAAGCCAAAATGCATCCAGCAGGAAGATTTGGAGAGGGTGCTGGCTTGGAACACGCTCCCACCCCTCTCTCTAATAGTTGACATGCCTGGTTCTGCCCCATTTTTTAAACAAGCAATACATTAATATTCAGAAAGACATTTTAGGGACATTGTTCTCAAGTAATATAAACAACTGAATACCTCAATAATGAGTATATTAGCACTCTGAACTGTTTTATCAGATAAACTTCTCTCAGATGTCTCATGCAGTCTCGTTTTACCCTGAAGAGACAACAGCTGTCAATTTGATAATGACTGATGTGACAGGAAACATAGCACAATGTCAAGAGAGTTGTGTTAATATTTGATTAATAGAAACATAACATGCAGATTGTATGGTTTCTCTGAGACAGGGATTAGTGAAAGAGACTGTGATGCAGAGGCTGTGATGTTTTATGCATCCCCATCTTCTGTTTATGGTTAACTATGAACTTACCAGTTAGAGGATTGGTGACATTTATTTTTTTTATCCTCGGTCCCATTACCTGCACAATCTTTCTTATTCTGTCTCTGTTGCTGTTAGAGCTGGGCAGCGGCACAACAGCCTTTTAAAAAGAAATCTGGCTGAAACAAATTTACAGGAAATGCTTACTCTGCCACCTACCTACCATAATGAAGTAACAACAATAATAATAATTAATTTAAGTTCAGAACCGGTTGCTTTTCCTCTTGAATCTCTAGGAAAGTAAAGCTATAAATAACTGATAACCTGGTATATCTCAAACATGGCTGTCCATATTTGGACAGCTGTCCTGCTGGAAAGAGGGCTTCTAGATTTCCAAACTATAGGCAGCATTTTATTTTTAGCCTTGCCTAGTTGTGATACATTGTGTTTAGAACTGTGGCAATCTCATCTTCAGCAAAATGTCCAGTTGTTTATTAATGAGTTAATACTGGATGTTGTTGGCGATTAGAGGTGTATAACATAATAACTTTTAGCTCTGGGATATCTTGCTGTCAGTTCACACTCTCTATATAGATAAATAATTAGCATCGCTAAGTGTTTAATTAAGACAAGTCTTGCTAGCCTCATTCCTTAGAGGGGGAAAAAGGAAAATGGGAAGTGGCAAGGTGTCCATCCGGGACTCCAGAGCAGTCTGGCTAAGCATCAACTGTAACCCAGATCCCTCAGCTCCCAGCTAGCCCAAAGGGTCTGTGTTTTTCCTGAACAATTGGTGATGAATGTTGTTTCTGCATACAACAGGTAGAGTGTTTGGGAGTGACGAAAACAGACAAGTTGAGCCTGTACAACAGTGTTTAAGCCAGGCAGTTTATGATTATTTTTTCCCCATCCGTTAAATGTCATCCCGATTCATAGATCTGCTTTTTGCACAGCAACGTTAAAGTGCACGCCAGGAGCACCACGTGTGTTTCTTTTCCTGATACTGACTGAGAGGAATCAGAGAAAGAGCCTTCATTAAAGACAATTAGCATGTTCTGTTTCTTTGTGTTTCTTTCTGTTTCTTCTGTGATTTGAACCTAAAATCTTGGCAGAAAAATAAAATGAAACAACCAACCTAAAGCTCTGAGGGAGCTGCAGTCTGCTCCAACCACGCAGTAGCTAGGGTAGGTTACAGCTGCTCTGCTGCTGCTCTTACTTGAGCTCAAGTTGTGTCACAGAACCGAGGGAGGAAGAAAGGCTGCACCTACAAATCTCTGCTACACAAGATTTGGATTTACCGCAGCCGCTGGGGCTGGGTGGTCAGAAGGGTGATGGATAACTTCCATTCCAACCAGCTGGTAATGCTGTGCCTGCATTCCCCTATCTCCTAGCTGAGACTTGATTCAGGGCATGAGCCGAGATGCGAGTGAGCAGGATAACAGGGGAAATAAAGGGTGATGAAAACAAGAAAAAGGATATCAGGTGCAAGGAAGGAAGGAGCGTGCCGATCAAATGCAGATACTAGGTCTATGTTTCTTGCTTTTCATTCCACATTATCTTTTCTTGTTTAAAGAAGGGGATGCAAAACCCGCTATCTCTAGGGTGTAAAGTGGGTGCTGAGATAAAATCTGAGCAGCATTATGACTTCTAAGATAGATCCAGAAATTCTCTGGTCAGTGCTATGGGTTAAATTGCACAACAACAATCTCACCTAAAAAGTATAACCCCTCTTCTATTTTCATGGTGACTGTAGTTTGTAGGCTTTATCCAGAGTACCAAGAAACTTGTAATTAATTTAAACTTTCAACAAATACCTACTTTTAACACACTCCCAATTGTCAAACAATTAATGCAGCTTTTTGATATTAATGCGTTTTAGACCACTGGAACGATTGCCAAAGATCATCACCTTAGCTTTGTCTGAAATTCGAAGCCAGCAATGTGGCTCACTCCTGTTTTCTCAGAAATCATCTAGAAAACTGGTCAGAATTGAACCCTGCAAATTATAATGTCACTTTCCTAATTTTAGATTTTAAAGTAACATCTATGTTCCTCACAGCTTATTAGTTTTTAAAAATATCTGTATGTTTTGAACAAACTCATATTAAGTCACGTCAAAACTTTATTAAAGTTTGGTTTGAACTGAAGTACCTGACCGTAGAAGGGATTATTTCAAACGCAGAGAGATTTAGAAGTTATTACAAAAATGTGATCTTGACCTTTCATTACATTTTATTAATACAAGGTCTGAGTCTGTGTCATTGTTTGGAAACAGACAACTGTGTCCTCAGGACGTGGTCATGGAGCAGCTGATATTTGTAGTTTGTTTTATTTTTGTTTGAGGTACTAGCTTGTGTTATTTCCAAAACTTTTCCTTGCACTTAAAAATGAAAGACTGCTGATATCAATCTGGTTTGGAAGTTTGTGTTGCCTTTTCTATGATATTTGTAGTTAATAATTCGATATTAGAGTTTTGTGGTTGTTTTATGTCGTGGGATCCCCGAACTCTTGCATTCATAACAGGAATGATGCTCACACAAGGTTATTCTATGTTTATCTGTACTCCCACCTGAATTCTTCTTAGGATTTTAATTTAAAACATTTATTTATGTCTTCCTATCACATTAAAGTACAGGAATCACTTCTGCTTGAGATCTTTTAGAGCACTAAGCCCCAGAGGAGGCTAAAAAGAAGAAACTGAAGTTCTAAATGTCAAAATCTCTTATGATTTTAATTAAAATAATTGACACAAATACTTCATACAGGTGTACCTAAAAGGGAGAAACACTACTCGCTGACTTAAAAGATGTATTATCTGCCAGCTACAGATTAAACAACAACAGTAGAAGTTAAGCATGGTATTAGTTGCCCAAAGAGCATATTGAAGATTCTGGATTTTTAATAAATCTGACAAGTCCCTTTCCTTTAGGGCTCATTACTGTAATTATACAAGGTGTCAGATTTTACAAGACTGCAAAGAGAGAATTTGGGCTTAAGTAATTCAGAAAATACTTGAGGTGTTTTGCAAGTGCTACATATTTGTAATTTTTTTTTATTATTCCATAAAGTAGCTGTTGTTTTAACACTGTCTTCAATTGAAAGCCACAGAGTGAAGTAATTAAACTTAATAAAAGTCACTGCTGGTTAAATCAAGATACATTGTATACATACATCACGCGCTATAGCAATTCAGAAAGATCTTGACGACTATTACGCAAACCATTGCTTTCATCAAAGTCCAGTTCGTTCTCTATTACTACCTGGGGAGGAGATGGCTTCCAGGAAATGGGATGCATGACATTATACTAAAAATAAATCTTGAACACCCCTAACACTTCTGCTTAACTAAAGGTAAAACTGTAGCATCTTCCACATTTTTAGACAATTTTATATATGGTTAGTTTTTATTATTGGAATGAGACAAAAGAGGGAAAGTTCTAGGGCAAGGTTCTTCCTCATAGGCTCACATTATGAAATTAAGTTCACTTGACAAGTCAAAAGCAAAAAGTTACTGTTAGATGGATACTGAATAATACGTGTAAATAAAAATAAGTTGTCATTTATTGTATCTTTTGATGAGTCAGATTGCTAAATTCTCTGTTACAGCTGACAGTATTATCAGCATGTCCCTTCCTGAAATCATCCCTTGGGGAAGATCCGTGCCTTTCCCCTTGCCTTTTGCCGTTACTGTTACAAAATTGAAAATGTGAACACCAAATTTTCTATCACCAGAAGAAAAGAAGAATAAAAATAACTTCACTTACTGAGTAAAGTTTATGGGTTTGTATGTATGGTTCATTATTTTTTAACATTTAAGTTTTTACTAACTTCCAGTTGTGATAGCTCTGCATTTTGGCTTACTATTCAAATCATACTTTTCCTAGGAATGTGTGTACGTGAACTTCTGTTACTCCTGTAGGAGTTTCCTTGTGGACTATGAGTAAAAACTTACCTTTTTATGTTAACGCTTCGCTCTTGAAATTGCCAGGTTGCTTTTGGTTTTCCAGGCATTTCAACTGGCACCTATCTAAAGGCTGCCACTAAGCTGTGAAGCTAATAGCGTTAGTTTACAATGATGGCACACGAGGACCGATCCCAATCCTATTAGAAGCCACGTGACAAGTCCAGATGACTTCGGTGATCGATTTGGATCAATTCAAAAGGGCAAATCTGCTCCAGTGACTCGTGTGTGGCTGCTGAGCGTAGAAATAATTTGCCTTCTTGGGACTACAAGTATTTGTTCTGAGGATGAGATGGGTTGATTGTCTTTCTGTTTTTCAGTGGAGTGGTATTCATGCCATCAAATTTAGGCTCCTTAATAGAGTGGAAAGAAAGGCCCTTAATTTAGGTTCAGATGATTCAGCTCCGTTGATTCTATGAAAGAGGCAACCATGATCAGTAGGATTAGTATTTGAGCAGGTGACAAAATTAGATGGTTTTGTGGTTACCGGTATTGGTTTGTTTTTTATTTTGGGGGGAATTTGGTAGTTACTCCATTACATACAAGCATTTCTCCTGCTGGATTTTTCTGCTGATTCTGTGTTAGTGTTAGTCTGAAGAAGCTGTCTTTTAACATTATGGCCATCATCAATGCTTTTTATTTTTTCTGTACAACATAAAAAATTATATAATTTATAAGAAATAAATAGTCTATTTCTTGCATCAAATTTATTGAATATTTAATGTCTGTTATATCACGCTTATTTTTGAGAATTAATGAACTTTGAGTTTATAGCAACTTCTATGGAAGTCTGTTCTCTCAGAGAGTTGGACATTTTCTTATTTCTGAAATATTCCTGATGCTGCTGTAAACACTTGTTTTAAGATTATTTCGTGTAAGGTTTGTGTGTGTGTGCGCAGGGTGAAGTTGTTGGTCTGCACTGCGTAAGCCAAGCTGGTAATGCACTCCAAATTTTTTGCCTCAGTCCCTGCTAGGCAGGCTCCCACTAAATCGATTAATTTAGAAGTTTGTGAGGAATTAAGCCTGAGTGAATCATCTGACTGAGAAGCTTTCCTTAATGGCTTAAGGAAATAATATATTTAAATACATTTCTAATTGTCAGAACATACTCTTGTTATACTGTTGCAAACATACCTTACCCAGAATAAGTTTATTTACATAACCGGTATGTCTCTTTATACACCATTCACTTCTCGCAAAGTGGAATGCCCCCCCAAAAAAGGATGGGTGGTAAGTACTTACGGCAGATAATGAGAGTTTTAGAACGAATGGGAAGGCTGGGGAGAACTGTAGATATTACCAAACTAGGAAGGCCTTAGGACAAAAAAAAAACCCCAAACATCTACGGAAGCTGGGAGGTCATGTTTGGGTCCTATGGTCTGTCTTAGGAATTCTACTTGTTAGAGATAATGGCTGTCATCAGAGGTGATGACTGAACCACAGTTCGGACCTTAGGTTAAGGCAGGACGGTCTCACTTGCAGCATTATGGCGTGAGCAATTGTTTTCTGCTGTCAGCAACAGATACACTCGTTTCTTAGCCTAAAGCAGAGCTCTGCAGTGGGCAGCCTCACTGAACTTGTGTGAAATGCTGAAGAAGAGGTTAGTTAAGAACAGGCCACTTCTAGTTTTGGGCTGACCTCCTAGCTGCCCCTGCATGCCAATGCATTCCAGCAATTAAAAAGAAATGGAAAATGAGACAAAATGGAGAATGAGACCATTACTAGACAATATGGGTTCAAACGCCTGAGCTCTGTTGTATGTTGTTTGTTGCTTCTGGACCTTGTTTTTGGGAGAACTGTTTTAAGTTGCTTGCATTAGCTGTGGGAATAATGCGTTTAAAAATAACCTGCTGAAAAAGCACTCTTTTTAAAAACGAAGAAAGCCCAACAAAATTTGACCGCGGAAGAGCCAGGAGAGCTGCAAAATCTTGGAATTGCTTTACAATATAGTGTGGATACTGCAGAAATTCAGCAGTGTGGCTCTCACCATTACTTTTTACATAGGACTCACGCTGTGAGTGTGAGCCACAGTAGTGGCTTTTATTTTCTAGATTTTCTTAAAACTTACTCTGAATTTTAAGTTCTAGTGTAGAAACCAAAGTTTTGTGTTTAAAAATCACCCTGTGTCTGCATTGTGCAAATGGTAATGCTGGTACATTTAGGACCAAATAAATTTGACGCTGAGGAATAAATGTATGAAGATCTGGGTTTTCTTCCTGTAAATCTCTAGAAACAATTGTATTATTTGAATATGAAAGTACTTCAGAGCCTCATTGAAAAACAAAGGGGGCATTTTAATAAGAATTTCAGTGTTGCGCTGCCTGTTTAGCCTTGGAAAGCTAGTTTCTCACTCCAGTCCACAACACTGCAGGTAGGCTTTCTGGACTGGGATGAGCTTCATAAAAAAACTCAAAAAGTTATAGAGGTCTGCTGGTGTAGATCTGATTGTCTTTGTTATGAAGAATCTTGTTTACCAAGGAGGAGTGGTGGCGAAGGATGTATGTACTTCAAGGGGGGAAGAGTGGGAAATACATTAGCTTATTAGCTTTATTTTTTTGAAAATTGCTTCCTCGTATCTGTAAGAAAAATATATATGCCTGGGCAAGATTACTAAACTCAGCATAGTGTTCCGTGGGTGCTTACACTTCACCCTTGAAACCCACGCAGACAGTAACTGGTGCAGGTTTAGGTGGTGTGATTCGAAGACGTAAGTGGTGAAATGGCAAACACCGAGTGTGGAGCCTCCTCGCTTTTCACTCAGCAAATAGTAATTCATTCCAGAGGCAAAAATTGTAATTACTAAAAAAAAATTTACAGGTATTGTTATAATATTTGGGGCTAAGCACACTGCGGAAATTGTGAGTTACTGTGTTTTAAACTGGGGGGGATCAGCTCTAAGGAATACTGCTGTCCTTTCCAACAGTGTCTCAACATTGACAGGATGTTTATGGGATCCAAGGAGTATCCTATCCATCACGCTAGCCAGCCCTGTTGGGTTAGTTTAGAATATCACCTCTTTCCCCAAACATTTGTCTGCTTTGTATTAACAGAATCCTTTCTTCCTCCTGTTCAGCCACACCTTGTCCTTCTTTTGGTCAAAGAATGAAAAAAAACCCAGGACTTACAGTCCCCCCACCCCCCAGATTTAGCTTAGTACAGCCAAACTTACAAAATAGGAAGACTTCTGTGTTAAATAATGCTGTTCTGGATATGGTTAATTTTGTGTCCTCACTCTTCAGGTACCTCCAGGTGAATCAAAAGGTGCTTTTTTTAATGTGATCCAAATCGTGTCTTCAGGCATAAATTGGTGTTGAGAGAAAGGGAGACAGCTCAAAAGGCATTTAACTACTGCACTTGAGAGACTTCAAGTATCTCCCTTGTGGTCATTGATTAAGTCCTGAGGTGTATTTTATATGAGTGTTCTTTCTGCTTTTGTGAACGGTATGTATTCAGAGGCATTTTTAGACTGTAAGAACCCTAAATCAGTAAGAAGATTTTGATTTTAATTTTCAAAGGCTGTTTAAAAGTTTTAAAATTAAAATTTTACTGTCTTTAAATTTAGTTCCTAAATCTTCTATCTCTCCAAGTTGAATCTTCCCACATTTCATTGTTGTTAAACTTCTTTAAAGAGAGTAATTTTTGATTCTCATCATAGTGAGGGTATATGCATGCATATATTTGCAACCATATGAATGTTAGCATGTCATTTTTGTTTGGGTTTGGTGGATGGGTGGGGTTGTTTTTGTTTTTTACTTTCTTAGAACTGCTTAAAAATTTATGAAGATTAACAGAGCTCCAAAGAGTGACAGGGGAATATTTTGTATTTTATTTTGGTGATCTTAAAAGCTAACAGGGTTACGGAAGAATGGATTTTTGAGAGGAGTGTAAGAAATGAGAGACTGAAAAGAGCTTTTCTAAAGGCAGAGAGAATTTTCTTCACCTTCTGCACAGCTGCCAAAGCATATGGCTCAAAAATCTTGTTTGTTACAATTCATCTGACTCCTTGCTACATGTACTCAAGCCATCTTTTCCTCACACTTCATCTGTCTCAGTTCATCTGTAAACTGTATTGACCTGTGAGAGAGCAGAGCTAGAGAAGAGATTGGTAAGATGGTAAATAACAATGAGCTTGAGTCCCTGAGACAGAACTTGATTGCTTGATAAATTATGAGCAATCAAGCGCGTTTTCTTGCAGTTAAATGCAAGGTTATGCAAATAAGAAGAAAGACCGTAATTCTGGTTTGTATGACAGAGCGCTTTGCTGGGCTACTGTGTCCTGGTCCAGACCCCTGACTTCAGACAGGCAGCTGGAAAAGTGGAGAGGGCTCAGGCTGACTCCCAAGATTTGAAAAATGTGCATTGCAGCAGAAACTGAAGAGCTCAATCTATTTAATTTATCAGCGATGAAGTAATGCGACAACTTCATCATACTGTGTGAGTACCCAGACGAGGAGAAGATATCTGCAAAGGAGGGATTTTTACAGAGCTGTATTTCTGTGACTGGATGATGAACTCGGCAAAGTTCAAATTGGTAATAAAGTGCATGTTAGTAGTGCTAAGGTAATTAGTCTTTCTGAAGGATGAGTGTCCGTTCAAGCACTCTTTACATCCAGGATTCAGAGTGCTAGATGCTGGACGGAATGTTATGATGTGGCTTATACAGGAGTTCAGAGCAGTTGCAGAGCTTGTAGGTTTTACAATCTGTGTCTTGTATGGGGTTCAATGTCAGTAAGAAAGGGTAAAGGCCATGTATATAGGCTGGGGACCGTGGAAGAGTATTCTTCACAGTCTTAAAAGTGTCATCACGTTTCTTACGATTTAGCACAGAATGCATCCGCTTTTCCCAGAAGGACTTCACATGCTGGCAGCATTTATTGCTGCATCAACTACCTGTCATCTTTGAAGTAACTTTTCTTCTTGGGAACGTTCTGATAGTAAAAGTCATTTAAACAGAGAAGGGAATGGTCAAAATGGAGTGTTTATCACTTCAGGTGTGTATGTTTTAAATTTCCTTTAAATCTAAGGGATATTTTTCCAAGACCTTTGAGGCTTTGTTATATAGTATGGGGTTTTGTTGGTTCTGATTTCAACTTTGCTGTTAACAAAGCCTGTGAAGTCAGAAAACAGCTTTCTAAAGCTGTGTTTCTCTAAATTTAGCTTTGCTTTAAGAACAACCACTAAGTTCTCAAGTTGTTGTGATTATACTGAGCTACCGTGTGAAGTCTGTGAGCTGTATAGAACAAGAAGCCATCATGCTACTGCAATGGGATGGCTGTCCTGTTATGCAGCTTCCTCCATGGAATAAGGAAAAAGCAGCTCTATAATGATCTAAACTGGAAGAGACCCTAAAATTGTAAGTGTCTTTTTAAAAAATAATAAAAATTCAACAATTTGGCACATTCCCTGAAAGGATCTCAAAACATCTCATGGTCCTCATGAGGAAGATATTATTATTCTGTTACAGAGTGGTAAAGAGCCAAATGCACAGGGCTGGCAAAAAGAAAAGGAGGCTTTTGATAAGATGCTAATTGTAGCTGATCGCTTCTTGGCCCTAGTTCCTTGTCCTCTATTTTGTTCAAAGCATCTCTTTT
>NW_008824358.1:1666356-1678675 GCF_000699105.1 Pygoscelis adeliae | reverse complement strand
CAGATAAGCAGTCTTAAATATTGTTTAGCCTCTTTCTTTTAATTGGAGAGTACAGATATGTTATTTTGTTTTCATCCCATTTTCAACAAAAGTGAACCCTTAATGGTGAGATAGATATATATAGATATATATAACTGTCGAATTATATTTTTGATAGTTATGGAGAATGAATTCATTTATCTTATTCCTAAGGCTTTGGAAACATGATATGTATTTTTGATATTCCTGTATCAATGACCAAAAAAGGGCAGGAGGTAGAGATGGGCAGCATCAAAATGTATTTTGCATTTTTTTAGTAGTAAGGATATTTTTTCGGTAGAAAACTATCAAAAGTAACTGTTCTTAAAGACGGTGTTGGACAGAGTCTTTCAACAGTATCCTCTGAGTTCTTTTGTTCTTGTTGTTTTTCTTGTTAGAACATTTTTGATACGAATGAAAACAAGACAGAGAAGGAGGATACTACAAAATTCTTTGGGTTTTTTTTTTTTTTAAACACTTGCATCTATTCTGCATTTAAAGTTCAGTCAAAGTAGACATTTCTATCTAAGAATATTGTGGAAGCATTGTTACCTAATTGGTAATATTTTAGTCTGCTATTCAGAGTTTTGGCATACAAAAACACTACAAAGGTGGTTTGTATAGCATAGATTACACGGACTGTCATGCTCTCCCTTGAATTGTATGTATGCTTTTTATTCTTCGCACTGAGGCAAACTTTGGTTGGGCTGGGTGCCTGCATTGTAACAAAATAAGAGCTAAACTGGTTACGCTTAGCCCTGTATCGTGCTGCTGGAGATGGTCAATAGTAGATGAACGTTGTCAGTTGACTGAGGAGGGCTAGGGCGAGCAGACAAGAACAGGGTAAGGTGGTGTTCGCCTGTGAGACAGGCGGTAGCGTGTTGGGTCAGATTATTGTGACCGTGTGCTGTATTCATCGTCAATGTACTGTTTCACAGAAAGATTTGCTGACATCTGTGAGTCAGTCTTATCTTGCTGCTGCCAAGTGTATTCCCTCTCATGCAAGACTTTCTGGTCCAGTGTATAAAGGAATAACCAAGACACTGTGTGTCCTAGATGGCATTAGTGAGCAGGAACAACGCAGATGCACTTTACTTCAGATAAAATGAACTTCAGTATTTCAGAGTACGTAGTTGGGACATTTTCTGGTTGTAAAGCGGCATAACCTAGAAGGCACCAAGGTGTTGGAAAGGATACTGAATAATTCGATAGTCTTTACTGTAAGGTCTGTATGTTATGACTTCTGTATTATATTCTAAATTAACAGTTTTGTTCACATTCCTAAACTTGGAGAAATGCATAATGCTACTAGCTAATTTTATTTAATGTCCTATATCCCTAACCAGCTTTTTCCCCTATGAATTTTGACCTATATATTATCCATGTCTTGAGTTATGTATAAAATACTACTGAAAATACCCAGGACTTTATTTACTACAAATGTGGATTTTGAAATACAAAACACAGAGGAAAAATGTGTTTTGCCTATGTAGTATACAATTTAGAATGTTAAAAAAAATAAGATATATGCAGGATCTGATGTTTTCCTCTAAAAAAGAAGCACTCGTGTATATTACAGGTTGTGGCATTCTGTGTCGCCTAGGGCTGCGTTAATCCCAGCCTCATTATACTCTAGAAGTGATGTAGCAGATATTTAAACTAAAGCAATGCTACAGTGCAAGTGGTTTTCCAAATAATTCTGTTGAGACACACAATTTACAAGTATTTTTCATTTTAAAGTTATGAAACAAAAATACTCTTATGAGGAAAACTCTAGATACGGAAATGCACTGTGACTTTTCAATACTTCTCTGTGAAAGGAAAAGCTAAAAGTCACCTTTTTTCCTGCTTAGACTTTGAAATATTCCTTTTAAAGACAGTAATTGAACTCTGCTTTTTCATTCCATTTCAGGTTTTTATTCTATAATCATGGCAAAACCTTATGAATTTAACTGGCAGAAGCCAGTTCCCTCTTTTATGCAAGATGGAGCTGTGTTTGATAGGTATGAAGAGGTAAGAGGCCAGTTGCATTTCATTTGCTATTCTCTTTTAAATATGTAGATGTTACAGAATATTTCATGTTTTGCTTTCATTGTACGCAAATAAACTTTCAGATAACTCCAGAAATGTGTGTGGGAGGAAATACCAACACACTTTATTGCTATACAGATTTCTGCTTTTCAAAGGACTAACGTTAAAATATATTTAATCCCTCTGATTTGAAATAAGCCCTGAGAAAGAGAAAGGGAGATTTGGATCAAAATATCTGTAATGTGCATAAAGCTCTCATCTTTGCAGATTCATAAAGCGCATTACCGAACAAACTGAATCCTTCCATTTTTTTGTACATCTATCAAATGGGGGAGGAATATGTCTTTTTTTAATATATAAACTGAGGACCTGCATCTCACAAGGGAAAGTAAGAGAATGCAAAACATTTATATTCTGATTCAAATGCATCATTTGAGATCTGGAGTGGTTTTATCTCCTTTATAAAATCAACCTGTCTCTATCTGAAATACAATTACTATGTTACCGCTTTCAGCTGTGCTTTAATCCAAATCTGTTAGAGGAATGCAAAACAGGACATTTCACACAGACAGTTGAAATAAAGTGCTGCGACATTTACCTTATACTCAGCATTGATATGCCTGTGAGAATAATTTTATCGGGGTCTATTTTAATCTTGTTTGGACAGGAAACCTCTAAAAGTTGAAGGTATCTCAGTAAGTGCCTTCAGGGATATTAGTATTTTCCTCTTTTGAAATGTAAGTAAAAGGTATTTTTTATCATGAGGACTGCCAAGATAGGGATAGTTGTTTTACCCTGTATTTTCAGTTTTGGGGACAGGTAAACTAAGAAGATACTAGTGGACATTGAATTCCTTAGAAAGGAAGTTCATAAAAGCTTTATTTTTCTTCAGCAAATACTGCTCCAGAAACATTAAAAGGCTTTCACTTAGGTAACTAACTGTATATTTTATCTGCTATTTTACAGGAATCATCAAGGGCTGTAAAAAACCCCCAGTGACTCAGAAGTTAAAATCTGTAGCCTGTAAACAGTGAGCACTTGATGGTGTAGCTGTTTGATATTATCAGATTTATGATATATGTTGGCTGTTATTTAATTGTGTTGTGGCAGTAACTAGATAGCCTACCCAAGAGAGAGACCATTGTTTTAGGAATGCTGTGCAAACATAGCAAGATCCAATCTCTATACTATAGGGCTTGCAATTTTCAAGAAAAATGTTTCAGATCTAGGCTTCTAATTTTCATGGAAATTCTGTGCTTAATTCCCCACCCTAACAGACAGGTCATGTTGGGGAAAAGAGAAATGGTAAGTGAACTAAGGTCATACAGCAGGTCAGTGCAGAAAGGGCGTTCAGGAATTCTGTACAAGGTCTGGGTGACTGAACAGCTCTAGTACAGCATGAGAGGTCTCTTATGTGCCCAAGTTTCATTGAGTGGCTAGAAAAATCGGGGTCATTGTCATGTGGAGCAGTGTCTTGATCCATCTCTTGCTGATAGATGAGTCCCTTAACCAGAAGGATTACCAAATTATGGAAATATATTTTGAGCCAAGCGTTATCATATTTGACTGCTGAAAAGTCTTGAGTCTAGAACAGGGTTATCTCAGGAGAATATGAGAGATAAAAATCAGACATGATTAGGAATCTTACTGGTCACGTTGCATCTACATGGTCTGATGGCAGGTGCTTTTTTTTACCATAGAAGATGAAAAATTGCAGAAAAAGTAATTTGATGAATAGAGCCAAGGCTAGGGTGGAACATCAACATGAGCGCAGTTTACATAGACACCTTTGTGAAAACGAAATTTTTGGTATATCAAGAGCTTTTTGATAGATGAATGACAAAAAACTGCCTGCCTTTTATTGTGTGAGTAATCTTTCTGGGAAACGCACGAGACACGCTCATTTTGATTGGTAGCTAGCTGCATTTTTATATGAAACAGGACTCCAAGGGCTGTAAAACTAGTAAATCTGAGGTGTCTGGCAACAAGTAAGTTTCATGAGGGACGAGTGCTAGGGTGAAGGCAGGAAAATAGAAGCTATGGTGGAGAAGTGCATGCTGGAAACTCATGCATAGTGGTGTTGGCTCAGACTGAGCTGCAGCAACTTTATACTTCTATCTCTGCTCCCCTGCCTGTAAAATTAACATAGTTGTTTGCTACTTGGATGGAAAACTGCAGTGTGTCAGTCCTTAAAACTCGTAAATCTCGTTTGAAGACCTAAAATGTTGTCCAGAAGTGGTAGACAGCATTCAATAATTAATGTGTCCAGGAAAAAGGAGCAATTATCCCAAACACAACGTATCCCCTTTGGCTGTGCACATCTAGGAGGGCTCAAGGACGTTACCCAGCCGTGGATCCAGGAACTTGCTTGACTTCATGCTCAGTGTCAAGTCAGGATAAGACCTGACTGCAATGTGACCATTCCTTAGCCCACCCGATGCCCTTGTTCCACGGCAGAGGCCAAAAAGGCATGTGTGGCTGCCCCCCGATGTCCTGCATCCTGGGTCGGGCTGGGGGCCTGCCTCAGTAACCCAGTCGACCCAAGTCTATACTGGATAGACTTACTGACTTAAAAGCCACGCTCCATGGATTTGAGGGCATTGAAGTTTTTACCTGGTTTTGTTACCTAAATTCAAATTGTCCTGTATGCAAGACCTTTTGCTCTGAAAATAGCTGTGTAAATTCATGTGCTTGCTGCCCTTGCTACGTGCACAGGAGAGGACATGGCATTTCGGAAAGGTACCTCAGTCTAACATGGAACAAAGCACTGATCTCTGAAACAGTAAGCGGTGCTGTAGCCTGCACACATGCTTGTTGGTTTTCAATTAAGGAAGTCAGGAAGTCCTGGATTCTTTTTTTCTTTAAGAAGTGATTGATTCTGCACAGTGTTATCCTGCATTTTAGCTTAATTTATGATGCGTTAATTGAGGCTAGAGGTGTGTGGAGGAAATTTCTTTTTTAATTCAGCTAATCTGAATTTTTGCCTTGTCTAGTCTCTTTGGTATACCATTCTTTCTTGATTTCTCTACAAATCAATATCCTTCAAACTCTGCTTGCCAGATACACTGGCTACAAAATGCTCGCGGCATGCATACTGTCAGAGTCTAACATAAAAGTGCTTCCCAAATTCTGAACGTTAACATGAAATGTGGTCATCTGATCCTGAAGGTAGTATTGGCAAATTACATATTTGTAACCTTTACATAGTTTGAAGCATTTAATTTTCAACAACTTTTTTTGAAGTTCCATTTCATTAAGCTTTTTGATTAGGTAAGAACCACTGCTTTTATTAAACAAAACAAATCTTCATATTTGCAAAGAGGTAGGAAAATATTAATTAAGTGCAACCTAATGTCTCAAATGGCATCAAAAAGACAAATCATTAAAAATGATCATTTTTTTAAAAGCCTGCCTCCCTCATTTCTGATTGCTCTGGGAATAGCAAATTCTCCAGGAAGGTATTTGGGGAGAAATGTAACAATCTTTTATTTTTGAACAATAAATAAATTTATGACATTTGCCAAACTGACTAAAATAATGATCTGTATTTTCTTTTCTATAGGAATCTTTTGTCTTTGAAAGCAACTGTCTCTTCCAAGTGGATGAATTTGGCTTTTTTCTGAGCTGGAAAAGTGAAGGAAAGGTATATTGCAATTATGTCAGGAATATATATTAGATATTACTGCACTTGGTTTATTCTGGCTAGTTTTTAAAAATCTAAAATACTGTGTTAGTTTATTTACAAAACTCCTTAGTTCTATTCTTTTAGAATTGACAGAAGTGAGGTATTTAAGAGGGAATTAACTAATATAAAAGGGAAATATACTGTTTAGTGTTAATTAACAGTGTGTGCAAATAAGATTCATTGTTTATTTTTGCTGCAATTCCTAATGGAGCCATGTGTCGACAGACCTTTGAACTTGTACCTTTTTTTGCCATTTCAGGAAGGACAGGTATTAGAATGCTCCCTGATCAACAGTGTTCGTTTTGGAGCTGTACCAAAGGTACTCTATAGTTAGTTTATACTCTTCATTTAAACAAAGAATATTTAAACTGAAGGTGAAATGCAGGATGAAGTTCATTTCTTTAAAAAATACCAGCAACACAGCTTTTCTTTTGCAATCCCAGTCTAAAATTTTAAGTTTTAAAGTCAAGTAATTTGGTGTGATTGCAGTGGGAAGGTTCTGCCATCTGGTCTTTCTGATGGAGTACAGTGCTCAGCTTTCAGGATGTGGTGAAAGCTGAACAACAGACATTAAGAGCACGTATCAGGAGTTTTTAATTATTTTTTAACAGTGTATTGTGATACTTGTTTTAGAATATGAAACTTTTTTCCCCAGATACCTAAATTTTGTTCCTATCTGTTTAAAATTTCTTGTATCTTCTTGCTCCATTGACATAAAACGTAGAAAGTTTTGTTTGCATCCCTCTTTATACAGTCAGATGGTCAGGGAGGGCAGCTGGTCACTGTCTGCCATTTTGAAGACTATCAACAGAAGTACTAGCTAGGAGTTCTGGAGGAACCAAAACTTTGGAAATATTTTCAGCAGTATTCTTCAGAAGGAATACATAGAATTTTCTGAAGTGAATTGTGGGCCTCCCTCCTCCAGGGCTTCAGTTCAGAAGATTTGTTGTGAAGAAAGATATCTGTTAACACCTCTGCATTTCCACTTTCATGTGTTAAGTGTTTCTGTGTTAACTGTAGATAACTATCTCTTAGTAGTTCTCTTGGGAATCCATAGACTAAAATCTTTCCCCCATAGCGAAGGGGCATGAGAAGTGGTGGTGCAGACAACCCCATGCTTCATGTGCTGACAACCATACCAATATGCTTCAGACTTCACCTCTGTCTTTACATAGGTAATTTGCTCTTTATGCCCATTAAATCTGTAGCCCTTGACCCTCAGCAGAGATACTAGCTTGTACGATGTGTCGTTAAGAAACAGCCAAAAAGTCACACAGATCATAACTCTTGGTAACTATGGACTTAACTAGATTGGAATAATTTACTTAGAGATTAATACTGTTCCTCTATTTCCAGTCCTTGGAGTGATAAATTTTTCTTTGTCATGATGAAAATATATGTAATTTCTAATTTAGCTTTCTAAAATATATTTAGAATACTTCATTTACTTCTGAGTTCTCACAACCGTGTTCCTAATTGTTAGAATATATATTTTTTCAGGTTTACACACAGTAATTCTAAGTGAAAGCACTCATTTAAGATGATTGGCAAAGGTTTAAAGGTGTTAATGTATATGGAGGTGGAAATGCATCTTTACCATAGTGCATTGCATAACAAAAGTATTGCAAATGTAACAAGTTATTTATTCTGTTTAACAGGATCCCAAAATACTAACTGCACTTGAGGCTGTTGGAAAATCAGAAAATGAGTTGGAAGGACGGATAGTGTGTGTTTGCAGTGGCACAGATCTGGTGAACATCAGCTTCACTTTCATGGTAGCGGAAAACACAGAAATAGCCAAGGTATTTCACAATTAAACAGTGTGTGGGAGTTAAAAAAAAAAAAAAAAAAAAAGGAGAGCTCCTCAGCAGTACTGGATTGTTTTTCCTGAGTAAGTCAGCCTGTTTGGCTGACTGAAATACCTGTTTTACTGTCTGCTGCCACACTGCAAAGGGACAGCAAACATCCATTTGGAGCATTCTGTAACATGTCTGCGTGCCGTGGTGAAAGGAAATAGTGACTTTATCAGCCTCTGCATGCATGGTGATTTATCAAAAGTAGACACTGAGACCATTAAATATAGGACATGGCATTCCCTCAGCTGCTCAGTATCTCTGTGTTGGGCTTGTACAGCAGACTGTGATGATTATGCAGTGGATCTGTAACGCACAGGGATGCTGAAGGGAAGTGCAATTACTTTCATTTTCCTGGTGGGTGGAGCTCAGCCCTCCAAAATTTTGTTCCGCGATAACCGAATTGTATTGTGTGGTTCATATTATTTGAAAAGACAAAAGCAGGAAAGAAAATTCTCTACAGTTAAGGGGATTCCAGTGTACGCAGGTTCTTTTCTGTTTCCCGTTGACATGGAACAGTCTTAAGAAAACAATGGTGCTTTTTACACGTCATCTTTCCTGAGAGCTTAAGATTGCAGTTCACAATGCAGGTTCTGTGGCTCCACCAAGGCCTGGTACTCGATCTATCTGCTGTAAACTGCTCTGAGAAACTTGATCCAGAGTACTGATAGTATGCTACTAGCTTAGATCCAGAGATTCAAGGGTTTTTAAAAATACAAATTTTTTGCTTTTCTGATTGTATGTACTTAAAGTGTATTATAATCTGTTTTGCCTGTGAGATAAACATTGAATAGCCATCAGTAACACAGTCCTGCTAAATCCCCTCCTTTGAAACTGAATTATCTGTTTGCTGAATGCGGCATCACTAAATCCCTTGGCCAGACCTGGTTGATTTTTCATTGCTTTGGATCCATACCTCTTGAAACACTGGTAGTACTGAGTAAACTCCATGATAGGAGAAATACTTGTATAACTTACATGGGTACACTAAATTGATTTTACTGTGTGTACTTCCAGCAGGCTTTCAGGGAAATAACATGCCACAGTTATGTTTTGAAAACATTTAACAAGCAAAGGAAAGGAGATGCTGGCAGCATTCACTTTCATACTTAACCCAACAGTGTCTCTGACTTATTCTGAAAACAGAAAGTTGGAGTTAAGTTTCTTAGCCACCTTAGATCTCAATAAATGGTATTAGACTAATTGGTTTGTGAGGAGTATGTTGGCCAGTTACATAGACTGTCACAACAGGTGAGCTAATTATACTGTCTGAAAGATCTACTGCTTCATTAACTGCCAAGGTGCTTATCAAAAATGCTGTGTCATGCTGCAGTCAGCTTGTGGGTAGGCTCTGAGAGGCCCATAAATGTGAGAGTCCTGCATTTGGGAGTCTTTCCACTAATATATATATGCAGAACTTGTCAACAATGGTGATCCACCTGATCTGATATGTTTGAGGCACAAGGGAGAGGGTAAAGTAGATCAAGCCAAAAACAATGTAGAGCTTTCTAAGTTGCCTTTGCTGGGGATAATGGGCATATAGGAAGTAATTTGGCCTGTACTGTATTGGCCTTTCGTATATGGTAAGTACATCGACTTGCTACTATAATTCTGTGCTAAAATAAAATTTTCTAGGAGTTACCTGCGCATAGAGCTGTTCCTGCTTAATTCTTCCTGTTTTGTTCATGAGAAGACATCTTTCTCTGGGACATAGTAAATCTCCTCTAGAAGAAGTGAGTCTTTGCGTGGCATTAAGTAGCTATGCAGCTACTAACTGCAGTTTAAAATAGGCCTTGATTTAATCCATGTTCAGAAGTAAGCCCTCCTTGTGAAATGACAGAGGCAAGAGTTTGGAGAAGAAGGGGCAATGGTTGTAACTTAAACAGCCCCGATATGTGTAAAGGGGTGCATCTGTAGTGGTTTCTGCTGTTTCCGCCCCTGTTGCCGTGAGGAAGGCGAGCATTACTTGCTGCAGCTCTTGTGTCCCTTCTTCTGATAAACCAAGGTCAGGATTGGTTGGCACCTGATTGGGATATTTTAAAACAAGGGAATTTGGTGACAGATCCAAACAAAAAAGCCCAGAGCCTTTCTGCCCAGAAGGAGGGCAAAAAGGTATTCTGCTTCTGTAGATAATATTTTACAGTTTGACAAGAAGTAATTGTTACTCACTGAAGCCTGGGTTATAATGGGACTGAGTAACCATGACAAAGAAGGAAATCAATGCAGGTTCCTGGCTTCTTCAGGCTACCCGTGTAAGGAGTGGTATTGGTGGGAGGCAGATGCTGCCAGGTGGATAGGACAGGGTGGCAGAGTGAGGAGGCAGTCCCTTAGGGGTGCCCTGACTGTGGCAGGTGAGCATGCACAGAGCTGCTGCCCGCTGTGGGCAGTGGTGAACTCTTCCTTCCAGGCAGGGCTTGTCACAGGCTGTCCGTTGTGACACTGCTGTCATCATCTCTACACTGGGACAGCCCCATGTTCCTCTGCCTCTTGCGGCGATGTGCTCAGCAGGTCTGGCTCAGTCATCGCTGAGCTCCAAGTATAGCTATTCCAACAACAAGAGTGTGTTTATTATCTCTCCACTTGTCTCCAAGCTCCAACTCTGGTATTTACATTCTATCTACTAAAATTTTATTGGTGTTTTCAGCTGAGAAATCGGTTTTCATTTCCACTCTTAAAACAAAACAACCACAAAATAGGGTGTACTATGTCTCTGATTGCGAGCAGCTGCCATGGTCCACCCCTAAAGAAACTCCACTGTGATAGCAGAGGGTGACTGTAAAAGGTGGAATTTAAAATCTAATGTTTGGAATCCTGATTAAATCAGGTTATATAAATTACCGTGAGCTAAAATTGAAACACACATATTAGAGGTGTGAGCATATGTGTGTATTTTTCTTTTTACTTCCCAGATGGACTTTTTGTGACCTAGTAATCTGATAATCTGCTTTCCTCAATCTAGGACATTTGAAAAGGCCAGTGAATATTTGGGGTCAAATTTCTTTAGTGCAGAAGCAATGTAGTGCTGATGTGAGGCCTTAGCGCATGGCATGTAGGCTGCCTAGCCAAAGTTGGCATAAGTCCAACAAAGCTTTTGTAGTTTAGCAACCCAAAATCTGGACTTTGTCTTCTTTGCTCATCCACTTTGGTAATGCATTAAGGAGTTTAACTTAAAAGATTAACCTAAGTCAAGTCAGCTCTTTTTACATTCTTTAATATTACTGCATACCAGGGCTAAATTTGTCCTGGCAGCTGTTCTCTTCTAGATCCAGCTGCGTTGTTGGGAAGGACCATCTTTCCAGCTGATGGTTTCTGCCCTTCTGCCAGAAAGTACTGTTCCCACTGCCCCGCTGGCAGAGGACTTTATGTGAACTTTATTGGGGGTGAACACTCCTAATTCACTTCAAGGAAGAGCCACAGGGTTAAGCTCACATTGCCTATTTAGGGGCAGAGCTCACACCAGCGTTCAAGATAACCTGGCGCACACCATTCCCCTGACAGTAGGTAGGGATGGGAGCAGCCACCGGGGAGACAGGGTGAGGAGGAGAGTGGAGTAACCTTTTGTACTGGCATAGCTGGATCCGATAGAAAATAGATGGTTTCTACAGGTGTGTTACTCACTGAATCACACATTAATGGCTAACCTGTGAGGCACCAGAATGAATAGCATGTGCTGAAATGCTTTGTTACTCATATGCTGGCAAACAACATAAAGGGTAAAATGCAAGCTTTATCATACAGCTAATAATATGGTGTTGAAGATGACTGCAGTTGAAAGCATTTCATTTTGACATTCTTAAACTTCTCAGCTTTTCAGCTGGAATAGTATTTTTCATTTTTAAATTTATTTCAGTTTGTTTAAAATGGTTAAATGGACCACCATGTTTTTGGTAAGATGAAGCACTTCAGATGGGTCATTTTTGTTGCTGTTTATACCATATGGCTCTTTTTGACTTAAAAAAAGTTCCATTTCAGTTGTCCCTGATTTTTTTTTTCCCCATGAAACAAGCTGTTAATTGTTTGCCCAAATCATATTGCTAGGAGGGCACTAGAAGGTAGCAGAAAATTCCCACAGGAATATCCCACAATCACATTGCAGGAAAGTTCTGTTTTTCCATAGCTTTAGTTTGTTTTGATGTTTCAAAGCAAAACTTTCCAAGAAACCTGCAGAACGTACTTGATCAGAACTCTGAAAGCCTACTGCTGTTCTCTGTGTCCCATTGTGTTAGTATGTGGCTTATGTCTCATAACCTACATGATAAACATTTCTGAACTAGGACTGTCTTAAATACATGACCGCTGCTTACACGTTCAGGTAGCCCTGTGCCAAATATGTAATATCATGTTCTCTAGAGAAATTTTCATATCCTAGCCAGTCTGCAGTTAAGCGTCTGTGATTTCAATGTGCTTGCTTTTCTGCTTTTTCATGTTCTTTCTTGGCTATGCCACTTGGAGTTACAGTAAATTGAAAACTTCAGCCCTGGTTCTCCGTAGCCAGGAGGTCGATTTCACTGTGTAAAGCTCCACTATGTTTGTCTTAGTCTGTATACAAAAGCAGCCAAAGTGAGTTTTCCAGCCACTTTCAGAGTAGACCCCTCCAGTGCTGGAAAAGTCGTTCCAGGGTGGAAAGCTTTGTTGAAGGGTGGAAGCAGTCTGGACACATCAGGCGACTCCCAACACAGAGTGCTTGTGTGAGCCTTAGCTTTCCAGGTGAAATACTTGAAAGTCGGAAGAG
>NW_008824358.1:1636693-1666323 GCF_000699105.1 Pygoscelis adeliae | reverse complement strand
CTTTTAAAAGAATTTTCACAGCAATATCCTGCAAGTCTGTGCTGCAGTTGGTCAGGTAGGGGATAGGTTTTACACCGTCACTAGTCTAGTCTCCTTGCTTTTGCTGTCTCGTATGTTAGAGATGTGGCAATTTTCACAGAACAGAAATTACTTCTGAGACATCTGTGTTGAGAGAAGAGGGACATCTACTGGTCACAGCATTGCTGAATGAGGGCAAAGAACCAGGGAATCCTGCCAGGCCGTGTCTGTCTTGGTAAGAGTTGGGAAACATGGTTCTGTTCGCCGTGGGTTTCCTGAACCTTCAAGCTATCAAGCCCTTGACTCTGACAGCCAGTCACAGGCACTGAATACCAAAATCAGAGGGCAATGCCTCCTTCCCTCCCCAGCATTCCCGGTGCTTGAATTAAGTAGAGTGCAACTGTGGAGAGACTGCACAGAAAAAGCGAAGGTAAAATCATCTCAAGAGGTCTGGATAATACTGACCTCATCTATAAATAAGCCATGGATGACCTTGTCTAGAATTTCATGAGCTGTAGGTTACAGTAATCTTTAACCTTTCATAATTTTTGCCCTTTTTAACCCTCCTAAATGAGAGGTTAATGGCTGAAAGAGAGGTCAAACTGATCTGTGCGCCCTGCCACTGCTGCCTGTGTTTCATCGATGAACCCCAGCTAATGCATGGTCGCTAAGTGCCTCAGAAGCATTTGAGTACTACAGCAAAAGCTGAGAGAGTGCTTCTTCGATCAATTTTTCTTGCTCCTTCTCCTTATAGAGATATTTGATGAGGTTGGATCTCGTTAGAGAAAAACAACACAGTCTTCGTATTCCAGCTTGCAGTGTACTTAGATTTTTGGCCTCTTGTGTCAGCCTAAGGATCTGTGTTTAGGGTGTACTTGTCTTTGGGTTTGTTTCTTTTCATGGTGGTTGGTTCTCTAGGATTAGATAGCAGGGCCCAGATTCCTCTTTTATATGAATCTGGAATAATTCTTGGTATATAGAGAGCCATTCAGGAGTTAAATTGACAGATTAAAAGTCCTGAGCTGTATTTTGAAAATCGGAAAATACTTAGCACTAGCATCAGTAAGAATCAAACGTATCCTGAATTTCTATTAAAAACATTTTGTAACTCTACTTTCTGTAAGACCCGAGTGAAGTGTTTCCTATCTACCTTATCTCAATTTCATCTTGTTACAGGATTTTCCTTCTTTGGAGAGGTAGTGATTTGGAAATGCTGAGCATGAAAGAAGGGAATTGAGGATCGTTATCCCTGTTTACTTACATAGGTTTACAGGTCTTCCAGCTTCATCTGTAAAATAAGGAGTGCTGTCACAGCATACAAGCAAGGCTGCTGCTATAGTCTTTGTGGCATGTTAGCTGAGAAAAATCTGAGCTCTTCTTTCACCCCTCCCACAAGGTCATCAGACAAGTGTACATTAAATCTGGGAGTGGTTTGTTGTCAGGAAAGCAACGTATTGCCAGCTTGACATTTGTCAGAGTATTCAGGCTTTGGAGATTTTGTGAATATCTGTGCACTGGATCACGGTGCCTTAAAAGTGATTATGATGATGGTTGTTATTTGGAGACTGTTCTGGCTCAGAAGAACAAAGGGTTTGAATGTGTTGCACTGAGCCTGTATGTTAATTTATGGATGAGGAAATTTTTTCATCTTATGTCATTCTGCTTCTATATGGTATGTTCACAATCCAGAATCGTTATTTTTTTCCTCAGCTCTCTTATTCCTAGTTAATTTGGGGCCAGCTGGTAACTGTGGGGAATATCTGATGAAAGGCTCCAGAAACTGCTTTAGCCCCAAACTGAAGTACAAGCAGCCAGATGCTACATTGTAGTGCAGCTGTGTGGTGTGGAACAGATAGGCAAATGTGTCGCTCAAACTGCCATATCTTGTCCAGGGGACATCATGCCAATGTAAAGATGATTCATAGATGGACAGAGACGCTTAGGTTACTCCCTTGCTTGGTGCCAGCAGAGATGTGATGCTTTTGTGGTTTATCGGTGTTTGGCTGTAGTTCTGTGCTCTTTTGGTGTAAGAGAATGCAGTTCCTGATTTGGCATCTCTATCAGGAAAGGACATTATCATTGAAAAAAGATGAGGGAGTCCTTTAAAGTGGGAATCGTCAGGACAGTTCCTGCAAAGAAATTACTTGGTAAGTGGTTAGTGTATTGATTTCTGTCTATACTTATGGGTTGTTGGTTCTTTTTCTAGCAGTGTTCCTTTTTGGCAGCTGTTCTTGATGTACAGAAGTAGCTTCAGAACTGAGTGCTGGGTAACCTTACCTTTCAATGTTAGATTTTTGCTATATCTGGTGTAGTTGCATTCCATTGCCTTCAAATCAGAATGGATCTCTGTGTGTTTATTTCCTTTGAAATGGTGACATTGCCAGGACTGCACCAATGGCGTGTTTTAGCAGGAAAAAAATGGGAATTTTGAAAGACTGAAGCTTATTCACAACATGCATTTTGCATAATTTAATTTTGCAATGTTCTTTTATTTGCAGTGCGTATGCCATTTTACGTTGTGGGTCAGTGTTGAAAGGTTGAGGAGCTCTTAAGGGACTACAGACTAACCCAGATCATAGGAGGATAAATTTTTGTATAGCTGTGACGGTGTTCATGCAGCAGTAATGTTACATTTTACTGTTTAAAACAAAAACAAACAATAAAAAAATCAAAGGTAGATAGTTGGTGATAGTTGAATGATGATAGTTAAATTTTGACAGTTCTAGGAGATTGAAATATACATAAGAGTTGTTTAGGCATTTATCCTAAAATTATCACAAGCACTACTCCTGTATCATCTTAGGTGAGGGAACATGTGTAGGAAAAAATAAGTGTTTCCTAAGTCAGTCAGTGGCTTCCAGTTATATCAGTTCTAATAAATAACATTATCTCTCTCCATGAACCTTGCTTTCTTTATATCCCTAGACAGTACATCCATGCTATGACTACTAAGTCATCTTATTCATGCAGTTGGGAAAAGAGAAATGGGAGGGCAGACTGTTACTGGTGGGTTGTTTTCAAGCACAAAAACACACCTGGGAAAACCCCAAATGCTAGCTTTTCTCATAAGTCAGAATTCTATTTTCAAATGATTCTCAGATACACACTTACTCTATTTGTATGCATGTTTTATGCAGTACTTCTTAAAAAGGATAATTCAAAAAGGAATATTTAAATATTAATAAATGGCTACTTTACCTAATGCAAAATAGATTTATAAGGTCTATTTTTAAGGGAGTCTGATTAACAATTTCTTGCTTAAAAAGAAGTTTGTGATGTGCTTGTAATGTGTCATGAATACAAGGGTCTGCTTAAGTGTGTTTATCTGCTGAGTTGACACCTTAGACCTTGTTTTAGCCCATAGGGATTTACTGCCCGCAGTTTACAATATGCCATTTTCCAAAGAAGTTAGTATTCCTCTATATAAATGATGATTTTTTTCATCTGTTTTGCAGATGTACAGCGCTCGTTCATGAAAAGAAAAATATGCTCATCTGCATCTATTTATAAGTGTCAAATTCTGGATCCTGCCCAAGTCAGTTCAAGCTGCATGCACAGAATTTGGCCGGAAGCAAGAAGCTTCTTTATTCATAAGGTTAATGTTAAGCAGTGGACCAAATCCCGCCTCAGTTCCACCAGTGTGAATTATCTGTTGAGTAATCCTGGCATTACAATGGCCTTACTGAGATCGAACTTGGCTTATAGTGCTGTCATTTTTTTCTCTTCCTATAGCTTTATCCTGCCAGGATTCTTGCTGAAATCAGTGAGTGTTCATGTTAGGGCCTCATCCTTAAGCTTCTTCTACAGAGTACTGCAAAGTCTAGGTACAAGCTATAGTAGAAAAATATATCCATAAAAAGGAATTACATAAGTAAGTGCTGTAATGCTGCTGTTGGCTGAAAGTCATCCCACTGATTACTGGAACGTTTTGCTTTTTAAGGATGAAAGCCAGAAAGCAGGACTTTGCTTTTGGACTTGAATACGTAACAGGGTGTTAGATGAGGTCAGCGTCACAGAACAATTGTTGTGCCTCCCTGTGGTTTGCTCTAGCTTATTAATATTTTGTTTCATTCCTTTTCTAAAACTGGACCAGTTAAACATGTCATCGCATATTGTATAATGTTGCTTAGTAATAGCTAATATTGGCAGCCGCAACTGAAAGGGAGGCATATGTTTATAGAGGCTATAAATAGAAGGCTTAATAAATCAATCAATGGACCGCTTGCCTTTGCTGGCAATAAACCGTTCTAATAGCACCGCTGATGCTACATGTAGGACTTGGAAGAATGGAAAGCGCAATCACTTTGTTTAGTGAAGGATGAAATAGTAATGGGTAAAATGTGGCTGGACGTTTCTGTGGTGTTATAGGCTGTGAAGCGGGCAGGTTTTTTTCCTCAACTCAGGTTATTAACATTATCCATAGCTGCAAGGAAGAAGAGCCTTCCCCAAGACAAACTTTCCTACTTTTTCCCTCTTCAGTTTTCCTAACCTGGTGTTTCTGTATTTTCATGTTTTTCAGCAATGGGTAGAAGGGCTTGGATCCATCATACATAACTTTAGAGCTAACAATGTCAGTCCAATGACATGTCTCAAGAAACAGTAAGTTAGTTTTTCCTCTCCCTTCTCCTTTATTTCTCTGTCCTTGCATTTTTCTTCTTGGAATTTTAAAAAAAAAATTCTTTTTTGTTTTTCATAGTTCAACGTTTGCAATCACAAAACAGTGTAATAAAGAAAATGGCGATAAATTCGTTTAGAGTTTATCTTTCATTGTGACCAGAAGAGGTCTCAAGTCTATGTTTGGCACCTGCCCAGGAGAAATTATAGGAGAGTTTATAACTGTTCACTTGATTTATTGATATTGTATGTTTTAATTATTGTCTGGTTTGCTCTTTCATTGATGCATGTGCAAACAAAACCCCAGGAGTCTTTCTTGTCTTCATGCTTGTGTTAATTGACGTACTGATTCTTTTGGGCTGCTTTTTGCCTTTCCAGGTACAGAACTGCTCTGCCTCAAGCACTGAAAGATTACAGAAAAACGTTTTTATTACAGAACAATTATTTGTTTGTACTCATTTCACAGACATGGCAGTAATCTAAATATAAGTATCTAGATCCCAATTTTAATAAATAGTATTTTAAAAATATTTTATTCTTAATTTCAGCTGGATGAAGCTGGCCTTTCTAACAAACACAAATGGGAAAATTCCAGTTCGGAGGTAAGCACAATTGCGAATTCAAGTTTGTATCAGGTACTGGTTGTATAACGTTAATAAAATTCTGTGGCTTACTAATGAAATATAATATCAATTTCATTACTAATACATGTGTAAAAATAAGTACAGAACTAGACATACCTAGCTGAGTTCCGTAGGTCCTTGGTAAACTAGGCAGGACTTCGTATCAGCCTAGTGATTTTTTTTTTTTAGTCCATTGTAATGAGGATATGAATGCTTGTAATTGTTTTCAAAGTCACTTAGCTCTAAGAGCATCAGTTTTCTCAGCTTAAAACTCCTCAAACTCTGGGATGGGTTTTTCAGTTGTAAAACATCATAAAATACTTATCAAAAGAATCATAAAAACTTGTAGGCCAGTTAAGTAGAGGACAAAAAAGGTACATTTAAAAATGTAGTTCCTTGTAAAAGAGACAGATATAGCTCTGCCAAAAATACTTCTGCTTTTATAGGAACCCCCAGGATAATATTTGTTTTTTTCCACATGGTAAATGAATCGTTGGGTTAGTTGTTGTCAGTAACAGAAAAGCTATTTAATACAGACAGTATTTCTTTCTGTGCTTTGTAAGATAAGCCTCACAGAACACTTTTTTCAAGGGGGAAAGAGAGGATTTTTGCATCTATAAAATCTGTAAAAAGGCAAAGGGCCTGCCATGCTGCCTTCCAGGTTTCTTTAGTTTCATGATTCAAGTGACACCTTGACAGTGTTAAGGCTGCTTCAGTGTATTAATCTTTCAACTTTCACATTGCCAAGCCCCTGCTTATTTCTCAAACTTGACTAAACTGCCATGAGGCACCTTCTGTGCAGAAGTCCCATGAGGAATATCAACCGAAGGGTAAAGATGAGGGAACAATACTACAGGGGCAAATTCATTTCCAAGACTTTAGAGCTTTATGCCTGTGTTTGAACATAGAGCTTTATTCCTCAGTATGAATTTATAGCACGCTAGCTTGTCTGAAACTATTTCTGCCTTGAAATATTTTACCTTGCATTTAGCAAGGCATAAATTCTGTCCATTGTGCTACAGCATCCTGATTTGCGCATGCAGACAAACCTGCATATTGCTGAAGAGAGTCCAGTCCGCTGGTTCCAGTGTATTAAATCTTCCTGCCGGATCTGCAGTTTCGATTTTAGAGGACTTAAATGGTCTCTTAAAGTTGAATCGTTTTTCTTAAAAATGTTTCCAGTTCCAAGAGCTTGTTTTTTTCAAATTTGCACTATTTCCAGGTTGACATAAATCAGTCTCTAGCAGCTTAATTTATTGCAAAAGTAATTTGCAGTATAAATTTGTAAGGGCTCTACTATTCCATGCTGTGCAGAGGGAAGCTGAATCTTCTTCACATCTGGATGCTCTAAGGAATGTGCTGTGTTGGTGTGGGTGAAATATGGCAACTTTCTGGGCCTCATCCGGGAAGCACTGTATCACCTGCTGAAAGGACTAGGAGACATGTCAGTGAGAGGTGGGAGGAAAGGTGTAGAGGAGGAATGTGAATGAAGGGGGGAAAAAATCAGTCTGCTCTGTAGACCTACATTGGAAAAGAGGGTGAACTAGAGCCCTGATGGAGGACGGCAAGATCATGAGAGTAGCCTGATCCAGAAACAGCTACTTACCATGAAGTGGGACACAGGCACCCAGGTGTCTCAGCACTGGGCAGCCTGGGATGTGGGGGACTTTGTCGCTGCCATCCTCCTCCTATGAACACTTAGTGCAGGGAAGGAGCGTGGAGAGATAAAAGAGGGAACAGAAGCAGGTAGATGCATAAGGAGAAGGATATGTGCATGAGGAAGGCAAGCCAGGAAGCACTGGGAAATGTGGGCTGAATGGCTCTGCTATGCAAGATGCACCAAGCTTCACATTGTTTACCCAAGCCTCCCCCCAGTAACTCTTTCCACTGGTTGAAACCACTGATGCTTCCCCTTCAACTGACCTCCAGATTGCTGTGGTCAGCCCCTCCCATATACCTGTTTTTAAATATAATGCTATCAAGTCAAACCTCCGCCGCCTCCTGCTGCTCAGGGATCCTGTAGGAATTGCTGTAGCTCTGGGGATACAGATAGGAAGGTGATTCTCACAGAAACAGAATACCCAGCAGATCTGTTAAGCTGTAGGAATGTGTATCACAAGATCACCTTTACTTCATTTTTACACAAAAGTGCAGTAAAACACTGGGGGGGAGGGAATCTCACCTGGGAAATCGGAGCTGCTTGCGTTTCTTTTCAGGTTTCAGACAGATTTTTGCAGCTAGCACATGGCCATAGGGGATGATGAGCCTTGAGAAGGTGAAACTCCTTAGGCTGTCAGTGGTAAATGGCATAAATATTCCTGACTCCTCCTTAGTACAGTTGGGGGTTGCAGAGTCATGAAGAGTCTTCTCAACTATTAGATTTTAATGTACTCTGGGGCATATATCTATTACTCTCAACCTACTGTGTTTGGGAGAGAAGAAATTCTGGCAGTTAGTAGTGTGAAAACCTTAGGAGAGCACTAGATTTGTCTTTCGGGCTTTAATAAATTTTAGCAGTCTGAGTCCAGAACTACATCTACAGATCTTACAAAGACAGGGCATTTGATAAGATATTTCGTATTTTCAGATGTTAACACTGCTGTAAATGACAACTAAAAAGTTCAGTGTTTGTTAAAAACAAATTCTACTTGGTTTCTGCAGCTTTCTGTTGGCAGAAAATGGATTTTCTACGTGTGCAAGTTGCACCTCTTCACCTAGAGCCTGTTTAGAAATTAGCTTTGCTCATTCTATGCTTATCCCTTGTATAACTACATTTAAAAGGACTTAAGCTCATTTAGCTTCTAACTATGAAAATATAAAAAAGAAAAAGCTAAACTATGACAAATGAGGCTTAAACCTGTGTTACGGTAGTTTAATTAGTTAATTTGAAATTACACTTTTTTAGTAAATATGTTTTGTATTGTTTACTCCAGAGTGCCCGGAAGAAGTCTGTTTCAATACTTCGATGATGGTTGGAAATCATAGTTTTAGATAATTTCTTGTATAGTGTAGGCAGTGGTACTTCCAGTTCTAGCCAAACTGATAAATGTAGTGGAGTCATGATAAAAGATTGATTTGAACAGTTTATGTGTTGGCTTGATTTTTGAAGTAATGGTTGGAAAGTGGTGAAGGTCTGAGGTAACTAAGTCATTTAATCCGTCAACAAGCACAATAGATTCATACCCCTCCGTCCCAGATTTGGGAAGTATTTTAAGTATTTATGAGGAAGTACATTGACATGTTACCATAAAAAGGCCCAAACCACTGTAGAACATGAGGAGCAAACACCGGTAGGTACCTGTCGACCAGTAACTTGCCTGCATCTGAAGTAGCCCCATTTCCTTCCAAGGTGTACAACAAGGTGAATGTAAATCTGCTAGGATGAAGTGTCTTCTGACAGAGGGAGAAGTAGTTTTACTTACAATGTCCGTAGCGAAATGAAAGTGTCGTGCTGTATTTTTACAGTCTTTTTGGATTCGTGCAATCTTTTCTACACTGCTGCTCTCATTACAAATTACTGCTATGTTTGCTGTCATCTTTGGTGAAATAAAAAATAGTTTGGCATCAAAAATAAGTTCCCTGCAGCCATGGAATCTTGGCTCACAGTTTCTGATCAATTACTTATGCTAATATTACGCGTTCTACACGACATTTATTATTGGGGCCCGTTTCATTAGAACAGACATAGAATTTTTCACAGGGCTGGAGACAGGTTGTAAATTGTGGAGCTAACATTACTCTCTGTTTTAGAATTAGTAGAAAAATAGAAGCCTGAGATATTTTAAGAAACGAGTGCCTAAAGTTAAACTCCGTCTGTATTTTAGTGAAAACATCTCGGTACTTACCAGCTTTGGAAAATCAGATAACTTATTTAGGTGCCTAAATAGGGACTTAGAAATCTAACTGTTGTAAGAACCCAGTAAAAAAAAAAAAATTGGCCAAGATTTATTAAAATATTATTTTATCATTTAGATCTTTTACTTCCCGATCTTAATTTTATTAGTATGAAAATATTTACATAGGCAGTTTAGAGTGTTTTGGAGAGTAAAACCACTGTGAATTGCTATGGCAACAAATAACAGCAACAGTTTGTTTCACATCTTTCACCATGTGAAATTATTTAGTATGCATGAGATTAACAAAAAGTCTCAGCAAATGTTTGTCTCACGTGATGATAAAGAGCAACATATTCTTATCAGGCAACTATAGAGTCCTTCCCAATGTACAGCTTTGTTGACATTAGAAATAGATATTGAATACAGGCTTCGGTTTTTCTCTCCAGATTGAGACAGCAAAATCAAAGGGTTGTGGGACGCATCATTTTAGCTTAGACCTTAAACGGAAGGAAGGAGAGCTGTCAAGTTTGGATCTACTTTTCCAGAGTTAGAGGTTATTCAAACTCGTCTCAAATGGAAACGGAAATAGACCGAATGCTTTCACATTCATCATACCAAATAGCTAAGCTTTAATTGGATTTATTTAATTTCGAGTCAAACCAGTTTGTCAGTATCATGCATGGTGAAATCACCCCTGTTTTGCAGAAAGAAGTGGATGTTAATCAGTTTGGTGGAAATATTTAAGTGGCAGCTGAGACCTACTTAAATGAGTTGTGCCTAGTGTGTCTAGAACAGGGATATTTATGAGGTGAGGGAGCATTCAAAGGGAGGAGTGAGCACTGCAGCTGGTGAGGGAGCAGGGAATGAGGTTCGACGTGCATGTGGGAGTCTCTTGCTAGCAGTGACTGCTTGAAAAGGAAAGAGGAAGGAAGCTGCCATTGGAAATGGTTCATGCCTACCTTATGGGTGACCTGGGAGGCATAGGTTAATGCTTGGAAAGGAAGGGAAGTCACCACGACCAGGAACAGCTGGAGACATGAGTCTCCTCACTTGTAGAATCTGCTACTTTTTAGTACACAGTCATTTATCTATGCATAAAGGTGACAAGTGCCAACAGAATAATGCTTTGCGTGGCTCTGTGTTCCAGTATATTGGAAAAAAAACCTCTTTTGTTCTTTTTGCAGTCCATTATTTTGATACATTTTCTAATGGATAGCTTGCAGGCAGAGCACTGCTGCTCTGTGAAGCTTAGAGCGCTTTTTCAACTGCACTATTACTTGGAAGATGCTTACATTCACCAGTTTAAGCCAGAGGAAAATGTTGGCAGTAAAAGCAAGAGAGAGACAACTGATTGTTTAGAAAGTGACTAACACTTCTTTTTTTTTCCCCCCACTCTTTTTTGTTTTAGCATTACCAGAACCTTTGCATCAGGTAAAACAGAAAAAGTGATCTTTCAGGCACTTAAGGAATTAGGTCTTCCCAGTGGAAAGGTATTTAGTGGTTTTGAATAACTTTTATGTATACTAATAAATTGATGAATCATTCATGTTTGTAGCTGTGATCTAAGTCATTTGCATCACATAAAAGCATGCCTATTGTTCATGAGTAACTTATTAATCACTGTAGGTTGTTTACTAAACCAAAATGTAATTAAATCTGTATGACATAGTGCTCCTTAAACCTCTTAGATGAGTCTTCCTTTCTTTTCTGTAACAGACTACCTTTTCATTCATTTGTACAAAGTACATAGGCACAGAATATGCACGTAATACTTTTTTTGTTGCATGCTGTCCTCTCAGTTGCATTTCTTGAACTCCTGCTGCTCTTTGCTCCTTTCCGTTGGAGAACTGCTGTCCAGCTTTGTCCCACTCGCAGCAGGAGCCCCTGCCAGCAGCCCCAGGGAGGTGACGGCTGGTTACAGTTGCAGCTAATTTTTTCAGCTTTACTCGCTGCCCAGCCTCCCTTCTTTCATTTTGGAGACTCCAGCCCTTGGTTCTTGGCCTGACTGCAGCAAGCACCTGGTGAGGCTGGTGAGGGGCAGCCCTGCGGGCTCAGCAGCTTGCTGTCTCCGGCAGGGAGAGGGGGAGTAGAAAGACGTGAATCCCCAGCAGTAGCAGTGCCTGGCACCTGAGATGAAATTTTTCCTCCCTGCTGCAGTTCTCATCTTGTTCAGAGGAGGACATGATACTGAATGTGTCAGCCATGTGTTCCCTCCCTCGTGGAAGTTTTACGTGCCCTTGTATGAGAGCTGTTTTGCTTTTTAAAACCATTGCACCAAACCTGAGACTTTTTTGCAATGTTCCTTGGCTTCAGTATAAGTATCCTGAAGTTCGTATGCTATTTTGGGCTTTGAGGTTTTTTTTAAGCTTCAGAAGAAAAATAAAGACTGTTTTCCAGTTCTGTGTTCATGTAGAAATAATGTTACTGTGAGGTCAGAATATAAGCACATCAAACAGATCTATGCTAAAGATGAATTAAGAACTGTTTTCAGAAAATACAAAAGAAACTAGGTAAGCTTAAACTAGGTAAAGAGGTAAAACAGTTCTCAGTTGCTTTATCTGATATAAGATATGCTTTTGGGAAAAGAGCATATAAGCTCTCTCTTGCTGGATAAATGTACCTTTGCATTTTGTTGCAGAATGATGAAATTGAGCCTGCGGCATTTACTTACGAGAAATTTTATGAGCTCACCCAAAAGATATGTCCCCGAACTGACATAGAGGACCTCTTTAAGAAGATGTAAGTTCAAATTTAATATAATCTTGCTTTAAACTCATTTTGCTGTATTTTTAGTCCATATCTAATAGTGACAGAACACCGTAAAGATTGTGTAACCTTGAATCCTAGTAGCATCAGCAGTATTTTAAGACAAACTCAAGTCTATGCTTTTCCCCTTCCTTCCCTCTCAGATTGTTAATGTAAAAGTTCACTCTGTATTTTAGAGCAACTTTTACATGAGTTAGAGGAAGCACCTGGAACTTTTTTTTTTGCACTGGCTTTACTAACTACTGTAATTTTAACTTGCTCCTTTAGGTGATTAACACAGTATGTGAACTAATTAAATAAGAAATTTGAAGTTTAAGAAGTTTCTTCACTCAATTTATCCTCAGCTGGAGGACTTACATGTTGTTTTATGAAGTAATGTTTGTTAAGTTATAGGAAGTATGGGAGATAGACTGTGCCAAGCATAGACAGTATGTTTTCTGTGACTGTTCGTTTTGAGACTATAGAGCTACTTCAGGTAGAAAACTAGGTGGTTTTAAAAGTATCAACAATGTCAACATGTAAATCATACCTACTGTAGCATCGTATATGAAAACTTACATTCTCTAATAAATTTCTTTTCAGCAATGGAGACAAAACTGATTATTTAACGGTAGACCAATTAGTGAGCTTTCTAAATGAAGTAAGCTTTTTCATACATTAACTACCATACAAGTCTGTCTGCAGTGGCTTGCTTCTTCCAGTCTTTCCATTGCATGAATCATGCCATTATTTGCTATGCTTTTGATCCGCTGATCTTTCCATTATGGTAACATCCAGGTGCAAAAATCAGCTCCAACCTTGTATGTTGTTGTGCTTTCTACATGTTGGCTTTGCAGATTGCATCTGTTGATTACTTGCTGTTGTGTTATGTTGTGTGTCATGTACGTTTTATACATTTGATACGGTTACATTCAATGCAGTTTCAACTAAAATACACCCAGTAGTTTATTTTAAGCAATTAGTTTACCTGTAGGGCACAGCTAAATATATCTGCCAATCCTCCTGAATAATAGAAAAAATGAAGAAGGCTTTTATAAACAGTGGTTTGATTTTTCTTCACAGTATTATTTCAATCTATTCCAAATCTAAGAGCTAAGAGGATATTTTGAGAGTTTGTATATGATTTTTAAAATACTGTGTGTGCAGAATAAGAGGAAATATTTTTATTGCTGTATTTCCAGAATACAGTTGTTGGCAAGAGTATTTAGTATTTCTTAAAAACATCATGAGTGTGCGAAGTACTTCAGTAAACAGTGTGGGGTTGGTTTTTTTTCTATTCCTAAAGCACAGTAAGTTATAGAAGACTGACTCATTTGGAATTGCAACAATAAATGCACTATGTAGATTTGACAAGAACATACACATGGAAAATAGGCACAATTCTCCTTGGTTTTGTACCAGTGGATTCTTCTCATCTGGAACATGGATAGCTGTTTTACCTCTCTGCATGATCTTTTAGGGACTGGGTGCATTACCAAAAATCTCTCCATCTAAAATTATTTTACTAGTTATAAATCTATTTTATATATTTATATATATATATTTATTTATATAACTCGGCCTGCTATATGAAGATTCAAGCAGTAAGTTCCCCATATATCAAATTTAGAATATAATTTTCTTTTTCAGTAGGGAATGCATGCCTTACTCTTCACAAGACCTGAATTACATGTAGAAAGAGTATTCAAAAAGAAAAGATAGTGAGAAGATTAACAGCTTCAGGACTAATGGTTACATACTTGGGGCCTTAGTTCATATCCACATAGTCCTCTCTAGTAGCAAATTGGAGCACATGCTTAATCTTACTACTATGAGATGTTCTTTTGTCACAGCTATTTACAAAGCTCAGTGTCTAAATGTTTGCAGGACTGGGGTCATAGCTAAGGCATTTCATTTCTGCTTCTGCATTGAAGAGAGAAAGGATAACGTTGTGGTTTAAATTATGAATTATCCCCTTAAAGTACCTCAGCCCCCCAATTCACTTGTAGTGATAGATACACTTCACTGCTTGAAGCACACAGCCCTGTTCCCAACTTGAACCGTATTAGCTTCTGATTTTTTTTTGTGTTAATCCTCATTTTTCAGTACATTACTATTTTATCATTATTTTAAAATTGATCTCTGCAATTGTTTTAGTTTAAAGTGTGCTTCCTTGAAGCCCAAACTTCTGAAGAAGAGCTGCCAGCAATTGTAAGAACTTCCTGGCTATCTCCAGTAACTGATTAAAAAATTAAAATTGAATTGTTGCGCTCTCAATTTTGTATTGTTTTAGCAGTTCTTTTTACAGAATTAGAAGCCTTATTTTATGGGCAGTATTGGAGAAAGATGTATCTTGTTGGCTACATTCTTACTGACACAAGACATTTTGCAGTTGGAAATCTTGTAGTTGGCCCTTTAGTTGGTGACCAGAGCTGGGAAAAATTAGTCAAGTGGTTTTATAGAGTAGGAAATTCATTCTGATGACTGGAACTAATGCCTTTGGCTCTGTGCTGGAGGTCTTTTGGTCTCTAAATAGAGTTTAAAGTTTTGGTCATGATTTGAAAGGCACTAAATGACCCAGAATCTCCCTCCTGAAGTGATCGTTTCTGTCCCCTTGACAGCTGGCCAACACTGCAATTAGCAGTGGTGTTTAACGCTAGAAAATATAAAAAGATTATTATCATTATATAGGAGGGGGGAGTTACTTGGCAGAGCAATTCTTCATGAGAGTCTTTAACCTAAATTATTTTGAATTTGGTAACCTCCAAGGCATGCTGCAGAAGCTCTTAAGTGTTATGGGTTTTTAAGGGAGCATGAGGATACGTTACTGGGTATGAGTGGAGAGCGAGCTGCTTTCCTGGAGTTTTTTCCAAACTGCTGTCTCTATTTGACTTTTAAATGCTGCTGGCTGACAGCTGGTTTAATTGGGTATCAGTATTAAAGCTTCTGCAAAGTTTTTAGAAATTTAATTGTTGTCAGGCAGAGAGTATTTTGTCTAGGTCTTCTTTTTTTAAAGTCAAATTTTGAAAAAGGAAAATGTAGTAGAAAAAGAACTGAAATCACTACTATTGAGATTTGCTGCTGCCATTCATTTGCAGCAATAAATTAATAAGCCAAGTAACTGTCAAAATGGAAATTTAGTATCTGACCAGGACTCATCCTTTCTCCTGGGAAGGAGGTACGAGGAGATCCTTTTCTATCCCACTCTTCCCCACTTCCTTGCCCGCCCTCCCTCCCTCCTTCCCTCTCTCCCTCCCTCCCTCTTGCTCGCTCTTCCTCCCCCCTTCCCACTCGCTCGCTTGCTCTTTCTATCTCCATCTGTTTTTCATCGCCACAAAAGGACACCCTTCTTACCACTGCACAGGACAAATTCAAGAGGCAAAATTGGTTCCGGCACATTATTAACTGCTGTGCGTGTCAGTTTGTATCCACTCAAAGAGGGAGACTGGAGGCCAGGCTGGGGAGGCTAAATGATCTTTCTCTCTTTGCAGAACCATACAGGCATTCTTCGTCCCTGTGCTTTTAGACGGTTCACCCGCATATGGTTAAGAAAGTCTAGTGTAAGGGTGTCCTGTCTAATATGGTAACTAGAACAATCAAGTGCAACTTCATTGGGCATACACAATTAGTCCTGGGGCATGTTGTCTTTCTAGATGAAACGTCACGCTTTTAGTTTTGGTCAGCTTTTGTGTTACAACTTTCCTGTGCCAACAAGCTCAGTAGTGCAGAACGTTTCCCCAAGAGACACTAGTAAGCATTCTTCCTTTTTTTTTTTAAATAAAACTTCATCAGCTGTCAATTTTGCTTTATTTTTTAAACTAAGTAAACATAAAGACGTGCTTTTGTTGAAATCGAAAATTGATAATGAGCAGTGATCACTGCTACAAGAAGAATATTTTGCTCTTAGCTCTTTCCGATAACTCTGGGACTCTTTCTTAAGAGGAGGCTTTTTGCTGTATCCCATTTATTTTCTTCTGTTTGCTTATGACTAACTGTAGAAGAAAGAGGGTGGGGAAGAGCACTTTTCTTAAGAACCTTCCCTACTATTTATTAGGATTTTTTGAAGTGGTGTATTGTCTCTAATGGTATAAAGCTTGTCATTTGTCACAGTAGACTGTACTGTTGCATGCCAGTGTTGTGTGGCTGTTGTGTGCTGCTTAGCAAGTTATGTCCTGCATCCCTCTGCTCTCATATCATATTTCATCTGAGTTTTACTTAGATACCCAGACAGCCGATCTGCAGTGAATGAAACTGCTGTATTTTAGATGCTGCAGACTGTCAGTAGCATTAATTGAAAGATCCCTCCTTAATTGCATGATTAAATTGGCATTGGTTGTAATTTCTTGGAATTAATTAAGCATATGCAGCAATGTATTGATTGTAAGAAAAGAGATCAAGTGCTTATTTTTGATTGGCTATTGCTTTTTTCATGAAAAAACGTCAAAAAGTTTACACATAAGGAATTACAGCAAATGCTGATAGTGCTGTGCCAAGCCATATCAACGCCATCCTGTCCACTCCAAATTATTGATCACCGATATGGGGGTGGCCTGTTACATTTCTGAATTCTGCTTAAACTAAAGCTTGAAAACTGTGCACCTACTGGGGTAAAAGAGTGGTTTCACAGTCATGTATTTCTTTGTTTTATTGCATCTGCTTACATGCCACTACTCCGTTCAGTTCTATTTTTAATTTTCTTTTAATGGAGAATCAGGCACACAGTGTGCAGCTCTAATCCAGCATGGAGAAAAACAAAAGTTACGTAGCACAGTATTAGGTGAGAACTTAAAAACTCTGAGTTTTAGTAGTGTATTACAAATCACTGCTAAATTGTATCTAAATATTACATATATTATGAAATATTTTATTTTGTAATTTTACAATTTGTAAATATTGTAAATTACTGTGAATTGAAGAGATGATACTGTGAAGCTCTTTTAAGTTGTACATATTTCTTCTAAGAACCTACGCTGTTTTTTCAATAGTTAATAACACAATGTTTCCACGATTCACGAATAATCATCAGTAGTTGCATATTTCTAAACTTGGGTTTCAAATTCTGTATTTATAGTATAGCTTTATTTTAATTTTTACTTTAGCCGTAGATATTGCTGAAGACATGCATTTTTGCAGAGGTGATTACAGTGCCATCAGTCAAGTCTGTCATCTCTACGTGACCGACAAAAAAGATCAGGGAGAGAATTTACAAAGAAGAGAGATTTAGCTATTTATTTTCAACATTTCATTTGCACGTATACCACGTGCAGTCATTCTTTTCATGAACAAGCAAGAGTAAGACCAGTTATATGATTGCACTAGATTGATTTTTTGAAATATTTTTATAATCAAACTGCCTAGGTTTCTTATGAAAGATAAGGTTCGTTTTCTGTCTAAAGCTAAAGTTATTGTTGAATAGTCTAAGTTTTAGGGCTCTTTTTTTTTTTTTTTTTTTTTTTAAATGTCCACTTCTTTCTTTCTCATCTGCAGTAATGAAATGCTCTTGGGTGATAGCCATGCACTATATTGTTTTGCTGAATTCCGTTGTTTTCTAACCTTAGCATCAACGAGATCCTCGGCTCAATGAAATTTTATTTCCCTTTTATGACACAAAAAGAGCAATGCAGATAATTGAGACATATGAGCCAGATGAAGACTTGAAGAGTAAAGGTAAATGTGGGAGGGAATTCAGTATTTACTGGTTTTAGGCATTTGGGGAGTTTGTTCCGAAGCATCCAAATTTCTAAAAGGGAGCTTACAGTCCTTGTGGTCAGGGCAAACACTTGTGTGACCACCCAGTGAACCGGATCAGGAAACTGATCTGCTGAAAAATATCTTCCCCTCAAAACCATCGATTTTTTTAGATGGATTATTTCCCTCATCCAGGTTACAGTGTGGCTACAAAGACAGCCATCCTGGTACAAAATGGGAGAGGCTAGGATTGAGTAAATGGGGAACTACATGGAGACTCCTTCTAGCAACAAGGCAACATGCATGTGGCTATGGCCAAGGTCTCAGAGAGACTACAAAGCTGTACAGATATTGTGTAAAAATAAAAAATAAATTACCATGTGCGCCATTGGATATGCATCCACTTTCTTATAATATAATCTGTATAGTACTTGAGGGCAGCAGCCTAGCTTAGAGCAGAGTATTTCACGTGGGTGCATTGAAAAATGTTCTCTCTGAGCAAGAAGATTGCAGGAAATGTCTCCAAGCCATTCTTGGACTGCTCGCGTCCTGAGCTGCTATGGGTGTTGGAGGTGTCAGTGGTTGAACTTGGCTCCCAGTTCTTATCCATTCTGCTGAAATAACTGTGTTGGGATCAGCTGCAGAAATTAAAATTGTTGCTATCCCCATCTGCCCTCCCTGCCCTTTTGTTGGAAGTTACTGTCATCGTAGCATGCAGAGGAGCAGACTGCAGCCTTGCAAAGCCCATAAACCTTCAGGCATCCTAACAGGAAGCCGCTTTGACTAGACATTTAGGCTAACGTATCAAGCTAGGACTGGAGAAGCTGAATAGCTTTTATACATCCACTAGTGCTGCCCCTGCTGATGAAGGATGTACAAAGCAGGCAATAGAAGGAGGCAATACCTTAAACTGCTTCAGTAAAGCCTGAGGTAGCTCTCGCTCAGTGCTGCGGCCTTGTTGGGTTCCCTGTGTGCTTTTCTGTTGCGGTATGATCACAGGCATTGACACCAGCGATACCTTCCAGAGCAACACCCGCCCCTTTCACTGGGAAGGGTTTACCGTTGTCTTCCTCAGTCTGTAAACTTAAAGGAATCCTTCTGTAGCTGGATGTGTAGCTTTCACCATTCCTTATCGTACTTTAGTCCTTCTGACCAAACTGCTAGAGGACGAGCTTGTACTGTATATGCTACTCCAGGCACTGTGTTGTATGCTGGGTTAATAGGTTGCTCTTTTAGTTCTGTGAAAACGTGGACTTTCCAGGAATCACCTGGGAGAGAGGGAGCTATTTCTCTTGTCTAGGAGTCATTTATAAAGGTTATGAGGATTTTCCACTCACAAGCAGTGTAGCTTATTTCTCTTCCTCTCTGCATGAAGTAGAATTCTCCAAGTATTAATTACTGTATTTTAGTCAACTCTATCCTTTTTTATTTTTTTTTTAGAAGGCACTCATCTGTGATTCCTCTTGATGCCAGTGTATTTTACATATTTTCCAAAATGAGGAAGGTGTACTAACGTAGCTGCCACCCGTTTAGGATGGAAGATGTAAAAACATGTTTTATGAAGGTGGAAATTAACCTAGAACTGGAAAACAGTGTTCAATAATTCACAAAGAAGAGGATTTTGCAAGCACCAAGCTGTAGCAAGGGAATGATACTGGCTTATTCTTTTAGCCAGTAATTGAATCTTGGCTAATTATTTAGCTTCTTCCTTTGATTTATATTTCTGATAGGTTTTAAATAAATGTGGTAAACCTCCTGCAGGGATAGGGTTATGGAGAATAACAGCAGAACAGCAGTGTCCTCTTACAGTGTTCCTCCGTTGATCATATTCACTGATGCAGATTTTATCCCGATGCAATCAGTAGGATAGAGAGATGATTTCATATAATAACATGTTGAACCTTAGCATGTAAAGAAGGCAAGAATTTATCTTAGCAGTGGTTGTTCTCTGCAGTCTCTTTCCCCTTCTTCTTAGATATAACTTCGCTGTTGAGCAAAAAATTAGGCTCAACACCTTTTTTTTTGCTAAATCATGTAGTTTAAGAAACAAGGCGGCTGATGTACAACAAGGCAGTAGCAATAAGCAACTGACTCTTCCTCAGCTACATTTCAGTAACAGAAAGAGTAAGTAAAGCTGAAGTTAATGCTGTGCAGTTTAGTAACCAGAGTCTGCTCAGGAATGCTACAAAAGCAAATTCTTCCACTGGTCAGCGCATGTCAAAAATACGAAGGCCAGTCTGTTGAGCACATAGAGCTCTCTTAAGTTACTGAAGTCTCAGCCATTGTTTGTCTAGAACGCCTGCTCAGCCGTGACTTTCTTCCACTAGATAATGCACTAGAAGTGCGTATCATCCGAGATATTTTGTGCTGCTGCTTCTCAGTGATCAACAAAATAAAAATATTCTTAAAGTTGAAAATTCCGTTTTGCCCCCCTTTTTCCCTCCTTCTTCCAAAAGTCAGAATCAGCTGAGAGGATTTGAATAAGATGTTCCAGAACAGTTCACCTCTGGCCAACACCAAGCACAGAAAATTTAAGTTCCAGTAGAGGATTTTTTCAGAAAGCTAGGAGCAGAATGAAAAGCAGGATTACTAGAGTTCTCTGTATAAGAGAAAAGTTGTCTTAAAATAAAAATAGGACTGCTGCAGCCTGTGCCTTAACAACAGCTGAGTGTTCATACATGACTTTAGGGAAAGCAATCTCCAAATCAGTGCCAGATAACTATTCTCTGCAATGACTCCTTGTGAGTAATCCCTCCTTCTCTACCCTAGATTGTTTTACAGTCTCTTAGCCACTTTAAAACCGATACTGCAGTACTGATTATTCTTACCTTGTTTTCATTAAAGTTTATCCCTTGATTTATATTTTTTTATACTTTATGAAGCATATAACAGCAGAGAAATAAGAGAAAAGTGTTATGGATTCTATCCTGTGAATTACTGTACGTCCCATGTTAATTGTAGAAAACGGCTTGCTTTTCATTATAAAGGAATAAACCTGTATTTTAGACAGTAAACTTGAAGGTATCTTAGATTTTCCTTATGCTTTGCAAATGAACACGTGCAAATGTTTTCAGATACACCTCTGCTTGGTTTTGTCAGCAGAGAACAGTCTCTGCATATGCTGCAAGCTGATTAACAGCGATGCAGCACGGTCAGGGCAGGACTAAATACGAAAGGAGGGAGAAAAGTGCCATAGAAGACTGGTACGTGCAAGCTCACAAAGTCCCAGAGCTCAAAATTGTTGGGGGTGTTCTGAGGAGATGTCGCTAGTTATTTGCCGCCTTCACATCCTCTTGATGCCTTAGGTCTACCGTGGTGAGTGCTGGACGTAGGATATTGAGCTATGCGGGCACCTGATTATTTTTTTTTTTCTTTTGTTATCTGGGAATACAGTGGCAGATTTTGTACCAGGGGGACAGTTGCTGGTCAGCTTGGAGCATTGGAAGGGGAGAGCTTCTGTTCGCTCGAAGAAGCCTGTGTAAACACAGCTTTTGTGCTAGGGTTCCTGCTCTGTGAGACAGTTTGGTTCCTGCCCACTAAAAATTTCTAGTAGTAATTTGCCATGCTTTCTTCTTCCTTCTAGGTGTCATATCAAGTGATGGGTTTTGCAGATACTTGATGTCAGATGAAAATGCCCCAGTTTTCCTAGACCGTTTGGAATTATATCAAGAAATGGACCATCCTTTGGCTCATTATTTCATCAGTTCCTCCCACAATACATATTTAACAGGCAGGCAGTTTGGTGGCAAGTCTTCGGTGGAAATGTACAGACAAGTGCTTTTGGCTGGATGCAGGTTGGAAGCAGGAGATAACAGCCTTTAGTATTTGTGGACCTAATACTTTAAACCTACATAATATGCCTTGGTGGTGATATATATTGCATAATTGAATGTATAAATATATTAGTGTGGTAAATGAAACTGTGCATATTTAAAATACTATTTTTCTCACAAAAAACATTGAAAGGCAGTGGAATGTAGAAATTGATGTCAGGAGACAGGTTGTGAGAAAGGTAACAAGTTTGATCTCAAAATGACAACTGAAGAATTTCAGAGGACTTTCTGCTTTGTAATTAAGAAGTTTATATGTAAATGAGAATCAGTTTATGATTTCTTGCTTAATTTCTTAACGTACTAGAATGTGTCAGAGTTAACTAAGAGAATAAATTAGAAGAGTGTTACAGTGCTAAAAACATTATTGTTCAGGTGTAAATAGATTGACCCACACATAGTATATTTAAGGTAATATACCCAAAGTTATAAAGGCAGTCTGAAATTACACATGTGCAGCTTAAAAGTAATTGTGTAGTGCCCGAAACTGCTTTGTAACTTACTGCTCTGAACATCACGGCTCAGAACTTGTCCTGAGTAGCTTGCCTGTACTGAAACACTAAGGAAGCTGACATTTTTCTTGGGTCTTTAGGTGTGTTGAGCTGGACTGTTGGGATGGCAAAGGTGAAGATCAAGAACCAATAATAACGCATGGAAAAGCGATGTGTACAGATATTCTTTTCAAGGTAAATGCCTGAGCTCTACACCTGGCAGTGAGCCCCAGTAGAACCCTTGGACAAGAATCCATGTAGGGCACCCTCCCCTCCTCAGCACCCAGATGCTGCTCCCTTGTGACAGACTGACAAATCGCATAGGCAGAGTTTCTCGTCCCCAGATCTTAGGGCTCATTCCTGACTCACATCATACACCCCTGTGTTATGTCTGCCTTTCCACAGAAACTGCAGGAAGCAGGCTTGCTTCTTTTGCCCCATATTTTCACAGCCTGTGGCTCTTTGCACCACAGAATAAATATCTTCTCCATTGTCTGAGAAGTTCCTTAGCTGTGGAAACAGCCTGAAGATGCAGGAGTTATTGTAGGAGTAGAAATTCTCCGTGCAAGAGAAGATGGCATCAGATCCAGGGGTAGCATTGATGGGTTCTGGGTGAAGCTGCCATCACTGCTGCAGGTGCTGCAGGCACCTGTTGGGTGCTGAGTCCGGGTTGTTGCGGGGAGACAGAGAAGAATGAGCGTACAGTTTGTTCTAGTTCTGGCTTCACTTGGCACGTTTGAGACTCAGCTCTGTGTTTCTCAGAGTGGGGTGGAGAACAAAAAAATCTCTTTCATTATGATTGTAATCAGGGTGGGGTGGAGAACAAAAAAATCTCTTTCATTATGATTGTAATTTGATCTGTTCTAATTTGAATCCCATTATTGCATTTTAAAGGACGTAATTCAAGCCATTAAGGAAACGGCATTTGTTACATCAGAGTATCCTGTCATTCTTTCATTTGAAAATCACTGCAGGTATATAGTGCCCTTTTTTTTTTTTTAATAGTGCAATGTATGAGAGATGATACAGCTCAAACATACTATAATTTGAGTGTACTTGAAAACTGTGTAGGGATATGCAGGTACACAGAATGTCACTTGGAAGAGACTGTACTTTAATATACTGGTCAATCTTTATCCAGCTTAATAATGGCAATGTTTTTATCTGTGATAAAGCTGTGAAATATATTTGGATATTCCATTAGTTGTGTGGGATTCAGTTAATCTGCTTTGGTCTTGCTAAATTCATCTATGTCAGATAATAGACTTTTATTGACAGTTTAATTACAGTAAAGTAATACTCAGTTGAGAGAAAGTGGGCAGTATATAATTTGGGATATCTGCATTACTTAGTATTATTCTGTTTTGCTGTGTAATAGTGATTTCTTTTTTATATTTAAAAATTAAGAAACATCATCTTTTCCAGCAAATATCAACAGTACAAGATGTCAAAATACTGTGAAGATCTTTTTGGAGATCTCCTGTTGAAGCAGCCTCTAGAAACACATCCAGTATGTTACATTCTGCCAGTCTTTTTATTTTTTTATATTAGCTGTATTTAAAAGAGATGATAAACTGGGATCATATCACCTATAGTGCTGTTCACTGCCAGTCTGGTGCTTTCAAAAATGACTAGTGATTTTGGGTGTCTACACTTTTTGGTACAAACTTGTTCTTATCTGATTTGTTTAATCTCTTCCGTACAGGGCTCTGGCAAGCAGCCTGGGGAAATCCATCCCCTTGATGTGTGACGTAATATCAGCACTTACATAAAATACACCACATACATTGTTTTTGCAAGTCATATATAACTCTGAAATTGCCAGTCACTGTTGAAAACCAATTAACTATAAATTGCATGGTCTCAGCTGAGGAAACCTCTTCTTTCAGCTGCACTTTGCATGCTTCATGCTCCAGATCAGGTCCTGCAGTCTAGGTGGCCCCTGCTACTGCATTAAGAATTAAATTAAGCACGAAGAGTTCCCTGCAGTCTCATTTGGACTCTCAAGTGCACTGTAATCTGCATGCACTTCACTCTCCTGCATGGCAGGAGATAATAACAGCCACTCCTTCACACACACGGTATTTGAGACTTTAATAGCTTGTTACCCAGTGCTTGCAGCTACTCCTCCAGGCCTTCCTTACTCTCCTGAGCAATGTGCTCACTGTCTGCCAGCAGCCACCCAAAACCTGCAGATGCTCTTTAGTGCTGTGGGGGACCACAGCAAAGAGGACTCTGCCTTACCTATCAGCTCCTGTCCATGTGACCCCTGCAAAGGGGCCTCCTGGCATTATCATCTCTAGAGCTGTGTTTTTGTTGGCTTTCCTTGCATGTTGTAGGGACAGCAACGCACAAAAGGCTCAGTGAATATCAGGTTGTTGCCCTGAAAAGTGCGTCCCAGAGAACTAAATCTGTAATGTATGTAGCACCTTGCCACATTCCTCACAAATGACAGCTTCCAACAGCTTTCAGAGAAGCCTAAAATAGAGCTGGCCAAAGGCTGCCATGCTGCTACCTCAGGGCCTAGCAGTAAGCCTCAGCTGCCTGTGCTCTGTAGCACTACTGAGCCTCCTGCATTTTGTGTCCATTTCTCCTCATGGGTGAATTCAGTCCCCAGCTGCTCACAAAGCAAATGTTGCAGAGATGGCAGGAGGAGCTTGAAACGTGTATTTTATGTGCTTGGTTTCCGATACCTCCACTGACTGAGGAGGGCAGACTTAAGAGAAACATGGCACTTGCTGAAGCAGATTTGGTTTTAAGTAAAAGCAAATATTTGTCCAAATGGGCACCCAGCTATGCCCTGTGCTTGGGGATGCAGACTGGCATCCTGGGAAGCCTGAGGATAAATGAGCTCTACGGCACTGACATCTAGTGGAATTACAAGCCAAGCGCTCTCAGGAACAATTGTGTTTTCTCTTCATCCAACATGCTGAAACCCCCATGACTGAGCTAGCCTGGTGGTTGTGGATAATCACTATCCTCCTGCAAGGAGGTTTGCACCCATTCTTGTGAGGTTGGGTTGGGTTGACTTTTTTTTTTTCCCTGGGTTGTTATTTGTCACCTCTGCTGCTTCTATTTGGTTTCGAGTCGTGGTGCTTTGTTCTTTTGTTTCTTCATCTAGAACGCTGCTTCTGCGTAGCTCAGAGTTGGATTTAAGGATAAGAATATCTGAATATTTCTTCTAAGAATATTTACTAGTCCTGGAAATATCTTCTACTCCTGTATCGCTTATGGTTCACTGGAAACCACAGTCCATTATACCAGTAACTCCCTGCATAATATTCTTAGCAAGCCTGAGGTGGAGGGGGTGCTAATTACTGTACCCAAATCTCTGTTTTTAAGCCTCAGTGGTGTGATGGGGCTTAAACCAGAGGATTTTGTGCTTTTTCTTTTCTCAATAATATTTTTTTCTCCTTCTCCAAACTGGAACAAACCTTTTCAGTAGTACTTCCTTGTGTATGTGAAACTTGCCATTTGCCTTTCACAAATACTGAAGATGTGACCCTGTAGCCCTACTAGCAAAAATAGTCCTCATTACCTAGCTGGGACTGGGTAGTTTTCCATTCACCAGTGCCAGCCCATTTCTACTCTGTAAGTATGTGTGGGCTGCCTCATTTGCGTTGTTACAGCTCGAAGGGGCCATAAAAGGTGACTTATTTAGAGATCAAATGATAATGGGCTAAACTGTGACTTGGACTGTGTGTGAACCACAGGGAGGGAGGGAAAGTAGGAAGTCCTCTGATGAAGAGTTGCAGGTCACGTCCATGCCCACTGCTAGGCAGGAGAGAAGGGGAGACATTTTGACCGGTGCAGCTGAGGATGGCAATAGGCTGGAGACCAACGTGCTGGCTTCAGGCAGCGACATTTACCTGAGCAAAGCTTTCCCATGGGATAGGGAATAAGCAGAGGAGACAATATAACTGCAGTCACACTACCTCCCAGGGTTGTGTCTGAGGTGGCACTGCTTGTTCACTGCCCCTTACCATTGCTATCCTAAAGTCAAAATCCCAAATAGGGATACAAAGAGGCCAAACAGCTGTTATTAAGCCTTTTCTTTAAATTATTTTACAGCTTGATCCAGGTAAAGCCTTACCTTCTCCTAATGACCTCAAAAGAAAGATTCTCATAAAGAATAAAAGGCTGAAACCTGAAGTAGAAAAAAGTAAGTAAAGTTTGTCAAGTATTAAATTAAACAAAAGTCCAGATGGATACGAATAGACTTTGTTACTAAAGTTTCCAAATTGCTTGTACTTCAGTGTTGGAAGAGTAAGAATTATATGTAAATGACACTTTGTTTGCCCTTGTGTTTCATATGAGGGTCAGAGCCTAGGCCTTGATATCAGCATGTAGCGTAGGCATAGATAGACCTAGAAATGTAATCCTGGGACTTTTATCAGATTGCTGGTTGAGCTAAAATATAACACAGATAGAATCTCGTGTAAATTCTGCCTACACCGGTATGTTTACATTGCTATGTTTTTCCAGGATAAGCATAAAATGAAATGGAATTTCAAATTGCTGCTCTTGCTAGCGTTGCCAGTTCTGATATTTATCTTCTTTCAGTAATAATAATGTTGCTATATTAGTTTCCAGTATGGCTGTAGTGATAAACCTTAGTCCTTCTCCATTCAAAGATAAGCATGGAGACCTTCCACTGACTTCAGTCATACATGATTGCATTCATACTGTCTAATGGAAACGCACATGGGAACACAATTGAAAATGCAAGCACTTTGCCTCCATTTGCATAGATCGAGCACCAAAGAGACAGCTGTCTATTTATTCTTTGAAGAAGTAATATACTTGCTCCAAAGACCTTTGAAGTCTATGGAAATATTTTTCTTAACTTCAGTGAGCTTTGGATACAGCCCTTACTGACTACTTTTCAGATCTAACAATAGTGTATGTCTAATGATGCTCCTACTCTGTAAAATTTTGTTGCTAACTGAAGACTTAGAGAACCCATTAAATAAAAGTAGCTCTCAGGATCAGAGAACCATTTATGATTGTTCTCATGTATTTCTTTGTGCTACAAACTGTTCATGTCATGACTAATTTATTTTTATTTTTCTTATTAACAGAACAGCTTGATGCTCTGAAAAAGATGATGGAGGCTGGGGAAACTGCTGCTCCTGTAAATATCCTAGAGGATGATAATGAAGAAGAAATAGAAAGTGGTGAGGATTTCGTAGAGAAGGGCTCTCAAACATTGCCTGTGGTAAATCAATAGGCTGGCATGAGCAGCTAGTACGCACATTACCCGCGTGCCCGCGGTCTGTGGCAGCAGCAGTAAGTCTGGGCTCAGTGCAGGACCATTTATACAGACCTCCAGGCTTAACCATCTCATGTCAGATACATACCACAGCTGCTCCTGGCTCTGTGGCAGGCTGTGGTAGGAATGTGAGCTCAGTTGGTGGTACTAGTGGTAATTTTAACTTCCACTTGCTGTCGAGAAGTCGTATTGGAGCAGCAACCAAGTCAGATTTTCACTGTGTATGTATGTGTGTGTGTGAGAGACTGGGAAGCTGTGATCTTTGCTTTGAAAACAGATTTTGTCACTATTTTTAATACTTGCGTCAACATCAGATTGGATTATTGCATTACACTTTATAAGGATAAAACGAGGGATAGGATTTTTCTTGCCAAACTTCAGATATCTTCAGTGTAAACATCTAGATCTGAGCCAGCGATGTGGAATGTGTTTATGGCCAACAGAGAAAAACAGGCATATCTAGGGTGTGAATCACCTTGCCTGTTTTAAATGTCCACCTTCAGAAGAGGTAAATCATGCATTGCCTGCAAGTGTCTGAACCAAGATACTGGCCTGTGACCCATGTCATACTGAACGTCCCAGCTTTAGCCTACCCCTTGATTATTTAGTCCTCTCCTTGATTATTTTTTTTTTACTAGCACAAAGCCACTAGCCACTGCACTGCTGTTGCAGTCAGTGAACGTCCTCATGACAGACATGCTTTGTGATCCAAATCTTGGTATCTGTCCTTGCAATGCTAAAAAAGACTAAGTACAAGAATTTTTTGGAGAGGCCTCTCAGTATCTTTCTTCAGGTGATCAAGGAGCACAGAGGAGATTCTGTTGTTTTGCAGGCTGATTTCCATTGGAATGCTTCTTTCTAATAGTGTTCTTATTGTGCTGTGTAATCAGTTATGTGCTAGACTACCAAGAGTCTCAAGTATTTTCTAAAATTATTGTTTAAATCCATATGAATAATGTGATTAATGGTTTTGTGTTTGTAAGAGGCCTTTTTAGCTTCTTTGAGTACACTAGGTTGTAACGGAAAATCACCTCAAAAGCAAATGAAAATGATTCCCTATAGTAGGGGTACATGAGGAGACTGGACACCAGCAACTTTTTACATCTTTAAATAAAGAATTCTGTCTTCATTTCTTGTTATTTCCCCAAGCCTATTGGGTTGTTTTTGTTTTTTTTTTACACTTTTGCTAAGCAAATTACTGATTCCTTCAAAAATACAGTAAATAAGATTTCTCTTACTAACCATGTCAAAGCTGTAAGAATCTCAGGCCTTAGCTGTAATTTACTACTAATGCTTAGAAATCTAATACCCTGGATTTTATTTCTGTTTTTAAAAAATGCCAAAACCAAACCTGTGTATTCAGCTGTCATTTGTTTCATGTCTCACACAAAACCAGCAGTTGCTGTGTTTTTTGCACTGATGCTTTTTCTTTTCTATGCAGCTGACCAGGAAGAAGAAGCTCATCCAGAGTACAAATTTGGAAGTGACCTTACTGTAGATGATTACAGTCAAAAGGAAGCTGTTGCCATCAGTGTCAAAAAGGTGGGATTGCCTCTTACATATATATATTTCTTTGGAAGCTTTCCATGGAGGTGGGTGTAAAAGACACTCTGTTTTGTGGAAGCATCACAGCACATGTTGTCAGAAGAGTCAAACCCAAGATCTTCACCAGATTCCTAACCTTTAGGTTCATGAGAAGACAAAATTTTGTAGCCGAAAATACTCTCTGCTTGTTCAGGTAGAATACTCACTGAGGAAACAGAATCAGTATGTAGGGGTATATAAGTGGAGGATTTGATCAAAAATACTAATTAAAGGCAGCAAGCAGTTTCCTGCTCCTGCCTCTGATATTTTACTTTGCATCTCAGTTGCAGAGCCCTAATATGAGGTGGAATATCAGCTTCCTCGCTCAGCAATGGTTTTTTGCAAGGCTACATCCTGTGTCTTTGTTACAGGGATTCCCTGGGTCACTTTTTATTGTTAACTCTTAGGGTAGATTCTCCCTTCCACCTACAGCAATAAAGGCAAAATAGGACGATCATTCCCCAGTGGGGTGGTATGGCGGTGGGGCTATACCAGAGAGCCAGCTGGCAGACAGGGTAAGAGTCCCCTTTAATTCCACTCATACCTGGTTTAGTACAGTTTATCAGTCTGTGCTCAGTAACTTGAATATAACTTGACAGTAATTAGGTACAGAATATTGGAATTCAGAACTAAGCTTGCTCTGGCACTGAAGGTGTTATTGCTGCTTGCTACAGGAAAAAAAACCCACATGTGAGTGCTAAGGTACCTTATCAGATCATGCTCCTCTGTCACTCGAGTATTTTGGCCACTTCTGTCTTGCCTGGCTACCTTTGGATCTTACTCCAGACAGAAGTGTAGGCATGGAAAATCTTTCATAGCACAGGTTGCCCTTGGTAGTATGTCTCTAGCAGTATCGCCGAGACATCAGACATGCCTTCTTGGTATCTCTTCAAGTCAACATCTTTGCTTCTTCAGGACTTTTATGAATC
>NW_008824358.1:1630418-1636670 GCF_000699105.1 Pygoscelis adeliae | reverse complement strand
GCTCTAGGGCTGGTTTCACTTACTAAGTCAGCTGGTCCTTAACTACCTGAGTGTTTTGGGGTTTGGGTTTTTTGGTTTTTTTTTTTCTTTTTTTTCAGATTAGTCACTCATCCTCAGCATGCGCCCTTGGGTAACTTCTCTGCTTCTTTGCTGATTAGTGACTGGATCCATATTCTTTAGGAATGTACATTCAGTGCCAAGTTAACATTTATGTAAGATTCTCAGTAGTGGCAGCTTGTAATTGAAGACAGACGGCAGACTGTCCCACTGCAAGTAACATCTTGAGATAGGCCTTTTCCAAGTGTGGACATTTAAAGCACAGTTTACAGCAGTCTTAACCCTTAAGTTTTCAGAGCCTGGGCAGCTTTGCATATCCAGATCGGATGATCTTTTATGTTGTCTGGGTGCATCATTCTTTCATTCTTCTCTGAAACTTCCTGTCCCCAGCATCTAGTGATAGCCCTGGTTTGGGCTTAACTGTCTGGCATCCTCCCTCCTATTCCCATTGCTATCCAGCTGTTGAATTTCATGTCTTGTGTACCCAGATGTGAAAGAAACTGCAAATTTTTGCAAATGTATGGGACAGATGAGCCACGCAGGAAGGTGGAAAAGGGTATACTTTTTGCTAAATGCATTAACTTTTTGAGGATTTTTTTTTTTCTTACTGTGAGTGATTCCTATTGCTTTTTCTTTGGGTAATGTATATATATTTTTTTCCCTTAGGCTGTTGAAGATTCTGAGCAAGAAAACAATAAAAAGGTGACACATAGGATGTTATGTAGTTTGTTTTATTGCTTTATGTCTAACATACATATTACTTACCATGCATTCTTAGTGGTTTAACAATTTTATGCACAGTTTCACTGCACCTAGAGTATTTTTGAAAGTGACTCTACCTCCTTTTCTCCTCTAGGGTTTCCTCTACTTTCATACTGGGGTTAGGGCTGTCAGAAAATTTGGGGACAGACGGGAGTGCATGACTTTTGCCTCCTTAGAAGTGTCTCATCTCAGTCTCAAACGCGATGCACTGGGAAGCAGCAGTTCTTTGAATGGTGTTGAGATGTATCATCCCTGCTTCTTTTTTTTCCTCTTCCCTTACCCTGACTGCACTTTGTTTTCCTGTCTCTTTTTCCTCCTTTTGCTTTCCCTTGGGACTTCTGCATTTATCTTCTCCCAGGAATCCCTTCTGTAAGACTCTTCCCACCTCCTTCCGCTCTTCTCCTTCCTTCTTTTCTCTCATTAAAGCTGCTCCTGTTCCTAACCACACTTTGTTTCAGTCTATGTTGTTTTCTAAGTGGGTTCTGCTTCTTTTCTTGAGGGGTGGGGAGGTGTAAATAAGAGATCGACTTTCCCCCATTGTTTTCTCTAGCCCCTAAAAGGGTCATGTGCTGTTGTAACCATTCCTTTGTTTCCCTAGGCTTTAAGAAACATTCTATCCTTACCCCTTTCTAATTCATAGTTTTAAAGTTGTGAACGCTGCAAAGAGTATAGCCCGTTTACTCTAAAAATTACGGGTCTGCAAGTAAATAAGATAAAATCAATGACGAGTAGATTGTCTTAGAACATTGTCTTAGAGCTAGTGTGTCAATAATGCAGTCATACAGCTATAGTCTGCAGGGTACTATTGCCTTGGCACTAAGGCATACATAATCCCCTTTGACTTCCTTTTCACTGTGATTCATTACTTAGACATTTAAGGATCAAGATAGTAAAATATGATTAGCAATTCTGAGCACTCAGCGGGAGGCACGTTGAAGGAGCCTGGTTTTTAGAAGATGGGTGGACAGTTCTTCCTGAATTATTTGCCCTCCAAAAATGAAGACACCGAAAAGGACTAGTTCCTTTGAAGCAATTTGGCCTTAATTTAATCTAAACTCTATTAACAAATATTGACCTAATAACAAAAAAATGCCTGTATTCTGCTAATAAAGGGATGTATCATTTGGCATATTTAGGGAACAGATCTCTGAACCCTCAATATGTGGATTCCTGAAAAGCAGTTGGGTTGAGCCCTGGTGATGAGCATTAAGATTTCATGGGCCACTGGAAGTTTAATTCAGTCTAAAATGCACGTAAAACCACGTGCACCTAGACTCATTCTGATAACTCAGCTATTCTATGCAGTCAGAAAATGACGTTCCTTGTGACTATAATCGTCTTATCATATCAAGACAAAAATTGTTTCACTTCACAAGGAATTCATTTTTTTGAACTGAGTCTGCACTATATGGCAGGTAGAGGTACATGCCCGTAATACTGGCAAGTAGTTTCACATTTCTTTTCCTGTCCCATCTCCTGAGTAAATGAGTTGCGGTAGTGTAGTGAAGTGGGAACTGCATTCTTCTTCCATGCTTTACTGCTGTTAGACGTGCTGAGACTTACTCTCCGAGAAAGTACTTTGCAGTGCTTCCTGTTACTCACTATTTCCTGATAAAATAATGGAGGAGAGTTTTCTGACAAACACGGGTTGCATTCTGAAAATAAAAAGCTGTACTGTAAGAATTTTTGAATGTACGTAGTACTTCCTTGCAGAAGTTCACTGTCAGCCTACAGTAGGTTAGATTTTTTGGTAACTGGTTCACTGGTAGGAGAACAAGCAAAAATGTTTGTGGGAAAAATGCCATGAGCAGTAAGCCTTGCAGAGTTTGCTTAGATTGACAGAGATCTTTCTTTTTTCTTTCCTTTCTTTCAGTGAAAAGAATGTGTTTCAAACTGGTTTAGGGAAAGGAAAAAGTTGGACAGGTAGATCCACGTGAGAAGCACTTCCTATTGTGGGTTTCTAGCAGATGAGATACTTGGAGAAAACTTTTGAAATTCTGTTATAAATACAGTGCCTCTTTATGTGAATGACGGATTCAAATTTTTATCATTTTAAGTGGCCAGGAATATGAGCTTGGTACTGTGTCTCTTGTTGGTCTTGCGACATCTGTTTGTCCAATGAAGGTTGTAATCCCTATATTTTGGTCTGCTTTTATTAGTAAAGATTAGCAATTGAACCTACTTGTGTTTTGATGTTGAGAAAGTTCTACTCAGTACCAAGTATGCATTACCCCACCACAGCTGCTATGAGAGAATGTATATTAAATCACAATTCTTAGGAATTTATTTGACAAAGATAGATCATTATCTCTCACCATTGTCAGTCTGTTGTAATATTTATCTTTTATCCCAAAGTTATCCTACTAACATCATGTAATATTTACTCACTGCTTAGCTTTTCTATCATCAGTCCTCTTGCATGCATCCTGTAACATTGAGAGTGTTTGGTGCGTTTATCAGTAAGAAAATAAATTTAATTTGTGACATTAAATTTCCACTTCTCTTGTATTAATTTGCTCTTTCTTTAATTTTCTGCAGATTTGGGTATAATTTTCTATCACATTTGAAAATTCCAACAATAGCGTTTGCACACACAAATAGTGATTATTCTTTTTAATGTGTTTTCAGGGTTTAGTAACTGTTGAAGATGAACAAGCGTGGATGGCATCTTACAAATATGTAGGTGCCACAACCAATATACATCCATATTTATCAACAATGGTCAACTATGCTCAACCTGTAAAATTTCAAGGTTTCGATGTAGCAGAAGGTAACATAAAAGGTTGAATGAAATAAAAGTATTTGTCTGCTTATTCTAGGTAGTTTTGTCATCTCTACATTTCCTGAGTTTAGAAATGGCGTAAGACTTTTATAGTTTAATGACCATCATCAGTATATTTTTAGATCTCTGTTTCCTTGAACGTGAAGTTAGCATGTTATTCCGTCGGTCATCCACACGGAGTCACTAAACTACTGGGAGAATATGAAGCTGTTGAGGTTGATTATATTCTGTAGGCCTTTCCAACTAAACTGCTTTTTTTTGTTTCATCTTTCTGTACAGTAAGGTGAGCGTGGTCAGCAGTTAGCTGATGCTTTCGTATTGCACACTAGACCATTTATCATGTTGTTTTGCCTTATCTAGCCACACAACACAGGCTCTGAATAACAATTTTGTCCTAAACGAAAAAAAATGAAAGTTTTGTTGATTTCCTAGGAAGTGAAAGCAAAAGGCAGGTCAGAAGTATTATGAAATTTCTCTTCAGTATAATTTGATTCTATGGGTGACAGATAATGGGGAAACAGACCAGAATTTGCTCTATCCCGCTATTACGTATAGTGCATGATTTTGAATTTTGATTCGTCATTACAAAAGTGTTTTAAAATGTCTTGTCTTTTCTTTCTAGAACGTAATATTCATCATAATATGTCCTCTTTCAATGAATCAGTTGGACTAGGGTACTTGAAGACCCATGCCATTGAGTTTGTGAAGTATCCTTTCACCTCCTCATACCACTTCTCTACTAATGCTACAAATAAACAGCAAGTGTACCTTTCTAGATTTACAGTGTTCCAGGTCTATAAAGGAAGAGGGAAGGTGGCTCATAGGATGAGAAATAGTAAGATTAATGTAAGAAATATTGAAGATACAGGATATGATCATACATTTCTATGATGTTTTTATTTCATTTTCCTTGATGAATTATACAGTTATAATAAACGACAAATGAGTCGAATATACCCAAAGGGAGGCCGAGTGGATTCCAGTAATTACATGCCTCAAATTTTCTGGAACGCTGGCTGCCAGATGGTCTCACTGAACTATCAGACCCCAGGTAGGCAGCAAGGACCAGTGAACCTCAATCCTAAAGAATGGCTTGGGCAGTAACTCTCAAACAGATGCCATGGATTTGCTTCTGGCATTTTTTGAGGAAACAGACATATGGCTAAATAATACGGTGGGGTGGAATTAACGGAAGCGTAAGAAAAGGAGCAATAAAAAAGCCATACACAGAAGGAAAATTCAGTCCCCTTTCATGGAAAAATAATAGACTACTGTAACTTCTCACATAAATGATAATGTTTTATTAATAAAAAGTGTTAATTACAGGGAAATCACTGTTTTCACAAAACACAGCTTTGGCACAGTTGGGTGCATGTCTCCAAAGTAAAGATGAAGGAGTGTACAAATTAAGATGGTAAAAAGTAATGACTACGTGCCAAATGCATTTCTAGACCAGTTATTGTGAAGTGTTAAAGAGTCGTGTTCAGCATCAGAGAATGGGGTCTGAGAACCCAGCTGAGAGAATGATGCCAGGGAATGTAAATGCCTCTCCACCGCGTAAACTGAGAGGAGATGTATTGTTCCTGTTCAATGAAGGTGTGAGTATAACTAACAGGGTAGGGTTTTTTGTTGTTTTGTGTTTTTTTTATTTAATCTGGGATTGTCTTCAGTCATATATGTAACAGACCAGTTTTTCCATTTTCTTTTTCTAGCTGTGATAGTGCTTTTGTGCTTCTCCCCTCCCGCTCCCTGAACGGTGTCTTTGGTACTGCAGACACTCCTAATGATCATACCCTGAGCTCTGTCCTGCAAAGCTTTGCACTTTCACTAGCTGTGGAGGCAAGAGAAAGCTGTACTGGGATACACTGCTTGTAAAGCACTCCACTGGACATGATTTGGAGGTTGGAGCAGATAGGCAAGCTTCACTCTTCTCCCAACACTGCCTCTGCCCACTGCATGTCATTCTCAACCCCTTTATATTGCGAGATAAGAGTGTTAATTGTGTAATTGGAAGTGAGCAACTTTCCTGCATTTGTCTTCTATGATCCACCTTGTGCTGACAGGCTAAAGAATAATTGAGGAAATACAAGTTAAGGCTGCCCAGTAAAGCGAATAGTAACTGATGTGAGCATGTGAGAATCTTGTATTTTGTGTAAAGGAGAACATATAGAAAAGAATTTGTCCCTTTTGAAGGCAGAGTCTGTTGGGCGACATAATACCTGTGTTATCGCTGAACAAGGGTACTGTATTCTAGTGTAATTGGAAACCTGCAGGAAAACATTATATTTTTTCTAAAGTTTGGGAGAGGGTTGGAGGGGAAGGGGGTTGTTATGTGTTTGCTATCTGTCTTTATATACAAGTGCCATAATAATGCATTGAATAAAAATCAGATGCTTTAAATGTTGAAACTAAGCAATGCTGCTGTGACCTCTGCGGTTTCTTTTTGTGGTATTTTATTCAATTAAGTGCGCAGAAAACCAGTGCGATATTCATTTCACCTTCTTTAAGACATTGGGATACCTCATTGGAGGAGTTGTCTATGGTCATTGTGGAGAAATACACACTTCTAGCATGTCTCATCTAGTATATTTCATAGGGCTGCCTTAGAATGAGATTATTGCACTGTTAAAAGTGCCTGTATCCCTCCATTG